>NC_079173.1:25802182-25819682 GCF_947568905.1 Ostrea edulis
AGTGACGCGTGGGCCGTAGATAAGAAGAGGCACTGACACCTGTGGGCCTATATAAGGAATGACGATGTGGATGGTAAGTTTGGAATATCACAACTGGTCGTCGATAAGCAGTAGTGTTTTGGGCCGTAGTAAGGATTGGCCCTGTAGGAGGCAGATAAGGAGTGGTACTGTGGGGCCGTAGGTAAATAGTGGTGCTGTGGGCCGTAGATAAGGAGAGCCGATGAGGGCCAAAAAATGAGTGGCAGCTTTAGCCGTAAATATGGGGTGGTGCTGTTTGTCATAGTAAGGAGTGGCGCAGTGGGCTGTAGATAAGTATTGGAGTTGTGAGCCGCTGCTAATTAAAACATTGGAAACTTTTCAATCTATAAAAAAGGGGGAAAGCAAAAAAAAAAAATATGCACAACATGTAAAATTCCGGGAAACAAGTTGAGTCATATAACAGATATAAGGTTAGAATTAAACGTTAAACAATAAGCGTACGAGATTATTTGTTCTGAATATATTGTAACCTCTTATCCGGCCGTTGCATTCAGTCCGGAAGCTGTCCGGTTTAGATAGGTTTCACTGTATATTGCTGTATTGTCCGAGTGTATATATATTACATATGTATATTGGACACTGGATTTCGGGTGCATTAACTCTCAGACTGATACACTTGTGCATGTCATGATATTGTCAGTATACTCAAATGACGCCCATTGAAATTTCACCCTCTTCACACATTACATTTCAGAAGTACGTGATTGCTAATAAGATGTAGATCTAAATTATTCAGAATTTCTGAAGAAGAAAAAAAGCTCCTGATAAATCCTTCATTAATTCTAATATCAATTTGAGGAACATCTCATGAATATTTCAAGGATTCAAATCTTTATAGATCTCTTTTTAATAAGTTCAAGAAAATGGCTGACTTCCTTATAAAACATGGATGGAGATTGTATATTCCGTTTGGATTCATCAGATCAGTAGGTTAACGTGTCGATTGTTGATCTGAAGATCACAGGTTCATGTCCAGCAGCAGGGTTTTAATTTTTTAATTTAAGATTACTTTCTACTAATACTGCATTTTTTCACCTATTAAAGTAAATTTGAGGGAAATTCTGGCGCAATTTTAAATCCTGCAGGAGAAGTTGTAGTGCACTGCTGACACACTGTGTACCGCTAGCTGCATTATAGATGCACAGTTTTGGCAAACAGCTCAGGCACACAGAATTGTTTCCCGCAAACTAGCGGCATATTTGCAGCACACCTTGCATTTTGGGAAGAAAGAAGTAATGCCTGGTGCTATTCCAAACGTAGAGATGATCCACAGGTTAATATAACCACGTGATACAAACACCCTATTTTCCTTAAATAGATCTAATAATGTGCAAAATATCCACACTTTATCACATTAGGAAGAATTCGAAAATACACTGTAATTCTGCAACACATACATGAGATTGATCACTGTTCGTTATATTCACCTTGCATACATGTATTGTTTAAGGGGATTAGTATCGCATTAGGGCGTTGACTAAATCTAGAATAGCAAGTCACAATTTCGTGTACTAACGTGCGGAACTTGTTGGAATAAAATCTACGTACCAGCATGTTAGTAAACCTTGTAGGAATAAGGCGTGACATGTAGGAACCAGAGGAGCAACATTGCTAACGAGCGTTCGTCGAATGACAAGACAGTGTCTATTTTTAAAGCCGTGAGTTTGACGCGGCCAAGGCACGACCAGGGGTAGAATTCCTGACCTTCCGGTCACAAACCGAACCTTTTAACAACCACGACCCTCCCGTCACAAACCGAACCATTTAATCACCACGACCTTCCGGTCACAAAGCGAACCATTTAATCACCACGACCCTCCCGTCACAAACCGAACCATTTAATCACCACGACCTTCCGGTCACAAACCGAACCATTTAACCACCACGACCTTCCGGTCACAAAGCGAACCATTTAATCACCACGACCTTCCGGTCACAAACCGAACCATTTAACCACCACGACCTTCCGGTCACAAACCGAACCATTTAATCACCACGACCTTCCGGTCACAAAGCGAACCATTTAATCACCACGACCTTCCGGTCACAAACCGAACCATTTAATCACCACGACCTTCCGGTCACAAACCGAACCATTTAATCACCACGACCTTCTGGTCACAAAGCGAACCATTTAATCACCACGACCTTCCGGTCACAAAGCGAACCATTTAATCACCACGACCTTCCGGTCACAAACCGAACCATTTAATCACCACGACCTTCCGGTCACAAAGCGAACCATTTAACCACCACGACCGATTAATATCGATAAGGTAGGGCTTTCATGATGATGTAAACATGATTTGATTTAGTCTAATGACTACAAAATTTCATCATTATAAATATTTGAGGGTATGATCTGCAACGTTTCACGCTGGCATACTTCTTGAGGTACGTGCATTGCAGCAGTTCATATACAAAGCAAAGCATTTGAAAGGTGTCCTTCCGTAAGGTCAAGGAATCGGGCTTTATTTATCCCACCATTAGACTTAGGAAGTTGTGGTAAGTGAGGTCAGAGTCTAAGTAAGTCTGGACTTGTAGAAGAAGACCAGGGAACTTCATGCATGTGTTGTAGAATTACTGTGTATTATCGTAATCTTCCTAATGTGATAATGTGTGGCTATTTTGCGCGTTATCAGATCTATATAAAGACTTAAATAGGTTGTTTGTATCACGTGGTTACCTGGAATTGGAATAGCTCCAGAAATTACTTCTCCCTTACCAACATGCAAAGTGTGCTGCAAATGTGCCGCGAGTTTGTGGCACACAAATCTGTGTGCCTGAGCTGTTTGCCAGAACTGTGCAGCTAATCCTGCTGGCAGGGTACCACAACTTTACCTGTAAGATTTAGAATTGCGCCAGAACTTCTTAAATATTCAGAATTAAAACAGGATTTGGAGTAATGTAAATTTCTAAGTCTAAACTACTTGTAGCATAATTATAAAACTAAAATACACGTATCGGAGGATAAAAATAGAAGATATATTGGATGAAACAGCAACTGTAATATCAAGCAATGAGATTTAGAACTTTTTAATTAATTGATCCTTCCGCTGCAAAATATGGCCCCTGCCAAACCCCTTCAAAATTTGAATTGAATTGGCCCAAAAATTTTAACTGGACAGGGTTCAGTAATAGATGCAATGTGTAATGTTTGCACCACTAGTATTGGACCAGTAAATACTTAGTTGCAGCATCCTGCGCAGTTGTGCTCAAACGCTCGGGAGCTAACTTCCTTGATCTGTTCTTGAACACGCATGCAGTCACTTTCAAATTTACTTTATTTAGTCAAACAATGCAGTTGTAGTAGGATATAATCTATATAAAAAAAATTAAAACCATGCTACTGCTAGACTCAAAAAAACTCTTCCTGCAAATCCATACAATGCTACGTTTATTTCAAGTCTTTATTCATGGCAATGATTGATTTGATATTGTTTAACATCCCACTCGAAAATGCTTCACTCATATGGAGACGTCACCATGGCCGGTGAAGGGCTGCAAAATTTAGGCCTACATGTATGCTCGGCGCTTACGGCCTTTGAGCAGGGAGGGATCTTTATCGTGCCACACCTGCTGTGACACGGGACCTCGGTTTTTGCGGTCTCATCCGAAGGACCGCCCAATATAGTCGCCTCTTGCGACAAGCAAGGGGTACTGAGGATCTATTCTAACCCGGATCCCCACGGGATTTTATGGCAATTCCTGGGATCTAGAGAAAAAGTACATATAACGTCCCTCTCGAGAATTTTTCACTCATATGGAGACGTCACCATTGCCGGTGAAGTGCTGCAAAATTTAGGCCTATGCTCGGCGCTTACGATCGAGAGGGATCTTTATCGTGCCACGCCAGCTGTGACAAGGAGTCTCGGTTTTTGTGGTCTCATCCGAAGGACCGTCCCATTTAGTCGGCTCTTACGAAAAAGTTCTTATCTGGTCGTCGTTACAAGTCCCGACAAGCCCTTGGCTCAGCCACCAGTCAGTGCCTCAGAGGTCTACCTAAATCAGCGTACCGTAACGCATTTCAGAAATGGATTCAGAGCTTGAAAATATGTATTTCAAACCGCGGAGAATACTTTGAAGGGATGTAATGTTCATTTCACTATTTGAGTCGAATGCTTTTGAGATATCGTACAATACACATTACATATCGAACAGCCCTCGTACTTTCCCAATATTTCATACAAGACGCCCCTGAACTTGGTACACCGGTATACATTTACAACATTTATGTATTTGTAATGTGTATATTTTCATGTATTTTTCCTTATTTCTATGTACTGTATTTAAGTTTTGTGTTTAAAGTGGTATATGGGGCCGATGGGCCGGGTGTTTGATTTAGATAAATAAATTACCTTTAAGATATCTTGTTCAACAATATAAAGTTTATTTAAAAGAAAAAACACAGAAACAAAAACAATCATTCATCATCAACTTCGTTGCTGCTGATTACGAAATAAATATACATTGATGTTCATACCCTCACGTATTTTTAAAAATGAAATTTAGTTTTCATATTTGCATTTTACTTTCATTTTCAGATGTTAAAATAGCCTAGCATTTCAATTAGTAAAAATATCGAAGGGAAAAAAACATTGAAAATGTAAATATTTAAGAAATGAATTTCATTTTTGAAAATACATGAGATTCTTTACGCAATCACACTTAATGAAGCGCGCTACTTAGCATTCTATGAAACGCATGCTGGCACGAAGCATTGTATTTTCAACCCCCCAAAAAATTACATTCACATTTATTTTCATTTCTGTTGGAATATTTCCGGTCACAAGTTGATATTAGCTATCCTGTATGATTAAGATCAACACGCACATTGTTCACATTTATGAGAAAAAAATATTTATCATTTTGATTTGAAAAGATATTAAAATGTAAAAAAAACAAAAAACAAAAACAAAAAAACAAAAACAAAAAAAACATTGGAAATGTAATTATATATAGAATAATGAATTCAAAACCTCCCTCTTGCATTACTGCATGTTATGTAGGTTTCATCATTATCTAGGCTGAGGTGTTGTTTTATGCATATAGAAATTTGAATTGCGAACTGCGTTCTAGAATGCAGTTCACTATTGAATTGCGAATAGTGAACTGCGAACTGCGTTCCAAAATATACTAGTAATTGCCTTCAGGAGAGGCATGTCATGTGATGATTTTCTTTTGATTACATTCGTGAGTAATTTGTATATGTAATACAATGTAGAAGTATTATTATTTTTTGACTTTGTTTCCTTGATTTTACAACAATTTTCTATAGCCCGTGCATCATTTCCATTCGCAGGCCCTTTAGTATGTTTATATTTCCTAATTTTCCTTTTTTTCTTTTTTAATTACAGAGTTGAAAGTGACTTGCGCGTCACAGTTTATATCGAAAATCACACACCATGAAACAACGACGGCTTATTACTGACAAAAAAAAAAAAATGACAAATGTAAAATATTGATTAATTTACCATTTCCGCGGTGTTGTATCTGATTATCATCAATGAATGTACCGGTAGATTTCTTTATGAGTCAGCAGGTATACATTGCAAGTTTCATTGGACTTATTCCCAGGCGTGCATTACTGATGGGTTTGTCAAATTGCATGGTGTAAACATTTTTCGTGCAATATTATGGGGGAAGATTTCGCTTCGAATAATGCGGTACATGCATCTTTAATGGCGTGCGTGATGCCTAAAATCGACTAAGATCATGAATGAATATGCGTGATAGAACACACGATTGCGTAATCTAGCAGGTATGTGAAAACGGGGGCATATATATAGCCTACGAAACACACTAAATACACGACTAGGGTTTAATTTTTTTACTTAAAAATGAACTTGCTTTAAAGAATTATTTCCTAAATAAGAATTTAAAAGGTATATTTCTATTCATTCAAAAACAAAAAGCACAACCAAAACACACCGTGTACGCCATACAATATATACGTCAAATTAGCAAACGTGTGAAGAAAACACCCAAACACATTCATCCATCGCCGTAAACAGTCTAAGAAAAATCGATATTTCTCCTCTCGTGCCACTCGACGTGACCAATTCCATATACCCATTGATTATTGGTCCAGGACTAACGACAGAAACTACAAGCTTCACTGCGCATGACTCAATTACGGAGACTGAACACTCTCGAAGACTATTGATGTTTCCATAGCAATGATGTCATTGCGCGCATTATAATAATATAGATGGTATTCGGCTGGGATGGCCAATCGATATTTTGTGAACCTATAGACGGGAATTTCAAGGAATTATCCGTTTCTGAGACAGTTTAATGTGAAATTCCTCCTGGAAGTAAAGATGGCAGACGGATGGAAGTGATCAAAGGGGTGAATATTCACCGGCTAGTTTGCAGTGTGTGAATAATTTTCCTCTGGTTTACCTAACACAGTATCCTTGTTCGTTTACTGTGGTGGAAGTCGACAATATGGGGACCGTGATGTCGTTCACACCGCGGCCGAGGAAACCCTTATATGAGGATCTTCACTTGCAGAATTATGGATACGAAATTTTGAACAATGCTAAAAATGCCCATTCGTCTCAGTCACGAGAGAAAATGTATAAGAAGCATACGGTGTTTCTCAGTGGACTTAGTTGGAAGAAGTTTACGGTGAATGGGGGTAAGAAAAAAGACAAGAACTTTCTCTTGCGTTCAAATGCTTCCATTGTTCCAGGTAAATTAGACAACAATTCCAATATTGACAATGTAAACAGAAACATACCCAAATCATTATCATTATACAACATCAAATCAGGGGCAGACGAGAATGTTCCTCCCTCCAAAACGACAGATAAATCGGACAAAATCTGCACAAGTCCCGCGAAACGCACCATCATCCAAGCCTCCACTTCGGAACTCCTCAAGTGTCTGGGAGAGTATCTTTGTAAAAAGTGCAGAAAGATTAAGACTTTTGAGGGTTGCGACCTGATCATGTGGTTGCGCACGGTGGATCGCTCCCTGTTGCTACAAGGCTGGCAAGATATTGGGTTCATCAATCCTGCAAATGTGGTTTTTGTGTTCATGTTGGTGCGTGATAACGCTCACGCTGACATAGTCACGGAACACGACCTGCAGGCGATGGTGCTGACGTGTTTGTATCTGTCGTATAGCTACATGGGCAACGAGATCAGTTATCCTCTAAAACCTTTCTTAGTGGAACACGACAAGGAGAAGTTTTGGGACCGATGTCTTTCCATTGTAAATAAGCAAAGTGGCAACATGCTTAGAATAAACAGTGACCCGGGTTATTTCACGGAAATATTTGCTGAACTGAAGTCATATTCACCCTGTATATGAGAATGCGCAGTGTGTATTCTAGAATGAAAAATCTTCCTATGATGGTGAGATTTCAGTTTTCCGAGATGGTGCGATGATGTTTAGGATCTTAGTTTAGTTCCATGAGCTTGTGATAGACAAACAGCATCGTTTTGTACAGAGTAGATGTGAATTAATGCCTGTGCTTGAAACGGAAAGAAATGATCAGTTGATGTTTAATATAAGCTCATTACTATTTATTTATTATGCTGTTTAACTTCAGTATTCGCTTTGGCAATCTTATGTGAAGTCCTATACAGAAGATGACAGTCTGTTAACATTTTGATATAGATACATACATGTTTTTATGCTCGTGTTTACCTATGTTTTTATTTAACCGTCATTCATCAATACGTTCACACTCAATATCAGGAAAAACTTCGACAAGTGCCATTTTTGAAAGAATGTAATGCGAGTATTTCATGTAAATTACCAAAAAATAACAAAGTGTAATAGTCTCATTCTAGTTGGTTAGTAAGGTTTTTGCTATTTGTGTGTTGTTTACAATATCATGATGAATTTTCGATGACAAATTGCGATGATCGATCGGGTAGCACTGAGTTGAACGATCAGAAGCTGTAAAATCTTTCAAATGCAGACATTTAGATTCTTGTGAAAATACACAGCTTCCTGATTGCGCTGGAAAATTATCCCAAAGCAAAATCAATACCTAAAACCACTGTAGTGATCGGCGAAGCTTGGAGAACGGAATCTCCGTGTATCAGAATGCGGAAATCGATACTGCCATTCTCTTGTTAGGGATTCCATTTAGCTTTTTTCTTAATCCGTCAGAAAATTGCCTTTTCTCCTCGCGAATCAGAGAGCCTTAAATGTACATGAGGTCTTATCCTACTTTTCGGAATTTTTTATTGAATGCATACAATAAGACCCACATGTCAGACACACACTGAACCACCAAATTTGGATATTGATAATTCAGTAGAATACTCAGAAAATCAGTTTGATTTAGAATTAATTCTTTCTGAAAAGTATTTATGAAAATATATATAGTTGATCTCTTAAAGGCCAAATATTTACATTCTATTGTCATTTTCTTGAATTCTGGAAGCAATCGCAAAACCTTTGCTATATTATGATGTTACGCAATATGACAGACTGCCAAATTTCATTGATATACATGTAGATCGATGGCTGTGGCCTTTAAATTTACCGACATTTACAAGGTCGCTTTAAGGTAGTACTCTACATCGTCATAATGGCTGACTTCCTTTAAAAACATGGATGAAAAAATCTATATCAGCAATATTTGACTTTTCCTTTTCCATTTAAATACCTAGCCGAGTAGCGCAGTAGGTTAGGATAAATAAAAGAGAAAAAAAAAATAAAAGGATACCGACTGCTGAACTGTAGGTCGCAGGTTCGAGTCCAGTAGGGGTTTTAATTTTTTTTCAGATTACCTTCTACTAAAACTGTATTTTTTGACAAAATAAAGTAAATTTGAAAATTTTCAACTTCAAAATATTGTTGTACATATCCTCCACTTTTCATCTACATCAAATTTCTCTGGTGTAGCATACCTCCTTAAAATCATTACTTGTAAACAGAATGTAAGTAGAAGATCGGAATGATTATCGAATGTCACGTGATGACTAGACTAATAGTGTCTGTGCACCTCGCGGCGTTCATTGCAGCGCGATTTCCACGTTTAATTAAATCGCGGAAGCTTAACAAGAGCAACAAAAAAAAAATTAGATTTATTCTTGGACCAATTTTTTTGTCAGATTGAGGACATTTAGTCCTTAAATTGAGAGTATCCCCAAAACTTGCATCCACTCATATGGTTTTACTTGCATCTCATTATTCTAATCGTATACTTGTATGTGTGTGTGCGTACGTGTGTGCTGTGACTGATCTACCGAGATTTTCAGATTTTCTATTTAACTTGTTTTAAATATCAATTCAGTGTTTACTGTTACTATACTGACCTAACTAATTAATATTTGATAAAATTCATAATCATGATTCTTGTTCTGAAATGGATTCAACAGTTAGTTTGAGGTTTATTTTTACCCCATTTAGCATTATGAAAAGGAACATATATATATATCAACGGTTGTTAAGGGACTAAATATTCTTCCTAGCACTTGGTAAAATTATCATTCAATGTCAATTCGCGAAAATGTATTAAAATTTTAATATCTTACTTTGAATGACATACTTCTATACAAATCAGTAATAAATTGAAGAAGCGAAACTTCATTTTGATTTGCGAGGGAGACCTCTTTGATTTAACACAAATATCATTTACTCGCGAGTGATAAAGGATTAAATCATTTCCACAGATTCAATTACCGGAATTCAAGTTTTATATCACAATTCATTATTTAATTTTTTTTTAATGTCACGTATTGTAAATTTTCGTTTTATATATTCATGTATTTGACAATTCAGTCAATTGAAAACAGTATAGGCACGTGCTTGAAGGAACATATTTAATATTTATTTGATGAATTATTATTATCATCTGTGATTTGTTGTTATGTAATGAAATTTTGCAATAAATGATAAAAAATGATAAATATCGCAAACGTTTTAATTCATTCCATGCCATGTGTTACAATATACGATAAGTGAATGGTTTTTAATTACGATTTTTAAAACAATACAATTAGGTTGAAGCCTTATATGTTTTTCCTCTGTGTTTTATTCAATTTCATAATTTTCGTTAATCCAAGTTGAAAAAAAATCCGAAATTTGTTATGTAAACAAGGTTCGTGTCATGTTTTTGTTTTCGTATAGATTACTTCCTAGAAAATAGGATGTTGGGGGAAAAAAACGAGATTTGTAGAATACTAGAAACCGTTTAATGATGTTCAAAATTAACTTGTAAATAAAAAAAAATCTGCTTTAAACGAAACTTTTGCTAGAATATTTAACCTTTGTAAACAAAAAAACATGGCACGACCCTTGTTTACATAACAAAGAATTGTGAGCTCTGTATTTCCGATGTATATCGACAATTGACATTAAAAAAATTGCTGACCATTAGAAATACCTTATTATTAGTTAAGCATTCTTTAATCTGGAGGTGGTCATTTTTTATCACTTTTATTCATATACATAAATTATACATATTTCAATTAATTCAATTAGATTTTTCTACAGATGATGCTATTTTTTAATCAAGTACGATACGACAACGATGTCTGTTCAACAATATACTATGTTTGTGTAATAACAGGACGAGATGTGGCGATTACGTAACGAACGCGTTTTAAAGGATTATTTCACAGGGGCTTATAAGCCCGTTTTGGGCCCGAACCCTGTGATACCATAAATATAGAAAGGGGTCTAACTCTGACACAGATAAAAAAACTAACCATTCGCTTCAAATGCTTAAAAAAATCTTAAACTAGGTAAGCTATGCCTAGTTAGACCCCTTTCTATATTTATGGTATCACAAGGTTCGAGCCCAAAATGGGCTTAGCCCCTGTGGATTATTAAAACATATTTATTGAGAAACTCAATATGATCGGGCAACAGGCATAACAAGCCCTCTCCCACGGTTAAGTACAAAGGTATGGTTGATAAACAGGATTATTTGACAATATTATAATGAGGTTTACATGAAAATAGTTAATAAGAGTTTTGCTGAATTTTGCTATGAAATAATTTTTAGAGATCAAATGTTCTACACATACAAAACCCTCCACTTACAGTCACACACATACATATAATATAGATTAATATTGATATAGAACGCGTTGAAAACTTACTAAAAGTTTGTAAGATAAAAGACGATTTAATACGATACTCTTACGAATGACCACGAAATTACACGATACATACACGATATTCCTTCGAATACGCAAGATCGTAAATACCGCGTTAGCGGAACTCTCTTGTAAAGAAGTCCGGAAAAGCGTGTCGATCTTGGGCATTTTTTGTTTATTCAAAACAATGGCATCGGAAGACGATTTAACCTCCATGTGCTTTCCACAATTAAAAGCATTTTTATATGAAAGGTGTGTAAAAACGTCCGGATACAGGAAAAATGAAGCTATATATTTTGACGCAAGCTCTTCTCAGCTTTGGGAATTTCCTGGCTGACAGCAGTGGGAAAAAACCCCACCATATTTCCATTAAAATCTATCAGTTATGGATATTTCTGCGTATTATGTTTCTTTCTTGAATCATTACTACAGTCTACTGCAATGCAATGATAGTACACCATTGTTCAAATCGGGTGAATCGATCACGATAAAAGTTGTAGAACTGGTATTATTTACCAACATGCCCAAATTCTCGCATACTCTGGGTCTCGCGAGACTTTGAAAGGGGGAAGTAAAATTTAAAACCAAGACGGAAAAAGTAGTCGCGATCTTGCGTATTGTTACGAGTTAATATGAAAATATATGGTGTGAGTATATACATGTACATGTATATAGATAGGGTTGTTCAACATTGTTATATAACATGATGATGACAACAGCTACAGAGCGGAGGCTTCACTTGCTGCAATGTTTGGGAAAACTTTGAACAAAATAGATTGATATAAGGTCTGCCGGGGTAATAATGTACATTGATTATTGTAAAGCGCTTTGAGCAGCATACGCTGGATAAGGCGCTATATAAAACCACTCATTATTATTATTATTATTTACATGTCCTAATATTATACTGAGAGACACCAAAAAAAAAAACCCATTTACTAAAAGTCTGCAATGAAATATGAAGTTAAATGTAGCAAGAACTATACCCACGTAAAACCCATAGCAACGTACGTCAATGCATTTAGATTTTCCGTGTTTTTAAAGGATTTCAACAAGTCCACTCTGCCTTGGACAAGCCGGATGGCATGACGAAGAGTTTGAGAGATGTAGAAGTCGCACTGTTGTCGGCTAACCGGGAATGAAAGCACCGTGCCAAACTTTAAATTCCGATTTCAATGCATCCTAGAGTTTTTATTTGCAATATACTTGTATAACACTAGAACCCGAGTTAGAAATCGACTGGAAGTTATTAAGCGAACGCTGGACTGACCATGGAGAAAAACAATAGGCGCCACAAATCTACGCCAAATGTATTGCGTAAGAAATTGCCGGTGTGCTAGTTACATTAATTTGCGTCAATGCCTTGGCACTTGCGTTTGCGCATAAATACGTATGCGCCAAATTTTCTCGTTTTGCAGTCTCCCTGAAAGGGTGGGGGTCATGTGTATTGTATTTTATGTAGAAATCCTTAGTTGATATCTCTCGAAGGAGACCTGCGTTCGCTTTGTAACTAAAAGGTCGTGAGTTCGAGCCCCGCTCGTGACATGGCCGCGTCAAACCTGAGATGTTAAAATATGTAGTGATTGCTCCTTCACCAAACGCTCGGCATTTGGAAGTGAGAATCACGGGTCTTTCGGATATGACATTGAAAACGGAGACAGACGTTGGCACGCTAAAGAAAAACAGCTACAGCTCTGAGCGCTAATCATAGATCTAAATTTGTGGTACTTCATCTACAGCTGGTGACGTCTCAATATGAGTGAAAAATTTCAGACTATAGTTGTCCGTTGATAATTAATTCGGTATTCCTCAAAGGCAGGCCATGGATATTGCTCTCTCTCTCTCTCTCTCTCTCTCTCTCTCTCTCTCTCTCTCTGTAGAAAAATTAAGGTGGCATCCCTCAAAGGCAAGTTTGTACAGTACCCCCAAAATTCGGACTAGTTGTCCGTGCGTTGAAAATTAACTCGGTACCTCTGAAAGACAGGTCTTCTTTATTAATCTTTGTGTAGAAAAACTTACTTGGTACCACTCAAAGGCAAGGTTAGCATTTAGTACTGTAAAAATCGGACTAGTTTCACGTTGATATTTAATTCGGTAACCCTGAAGGGCAAGTTTTGTATACTGCTCTATGCAGCACCCTTGGACCGGAATGCTAGACAACAGGTGATCAGAAGAAAAAATTCTGAGCGGATACCTAGTGCAAAATTTGAGCATTAAGGAATGAAGGGATTTCAGTAAAATTAAACTCTGCATCAGGAACTCTCCACTAAGCATATAGTTGTCTATTACTGTTAATATTTTTAGAAAGCGTGGAAGTACACTGTCAGGTACATATATGTGTAGTACCCCCCCCCCACCCCCATTTTAAAAAAGAATACGACGATGAGTGAATTCAGTTTCTTGCTTGTGTTAGTTGGGTTTTATGTTGTTGGATTTTATTTTTTATGATTTAAAAAATACAACGGGAATTACATATACCTCGGAAATGCAGTGGCATCTTTCGTCAGAAAATTTTGCTAAAAAAAGGTAAAAATAACACATTTTGAGGGTGGAACCCCCCTTTGAAAACCAAACTTTATGGTAGAACCCCCCCCCCCCTTCCTGGATCTGCCCCTGAAACGTCAGTGTATTTTCTCAGGCCTAATTAGTCTACAGTACCGATTCATTTATATTGGCTTCGTATATTTCAATTCAATAATTTATCCTCACAAATCAATAATCATGACGTCGATACGTAAATAATCACAATAATTTGGAATAATTTACACGTGTGTTGATGTACACTCCTGTCCTATGATACCGCGGGTCCAATGGTACCGAGGTTTTACATACACTGTACGTCACACATACATATACAATAGCTCATCTTATTTCTACAAGATACATCTGTAATTGGTGAATTAATCTGCAGGGTTGACCCGCTCATTTATATTTTGAGAAAATATAGATAAATTCAGTATAGCAAACTTGAAGTTGCTAAAAGAAAATAGATTGTAAAATTTTGTAACATTTGTTTGAGGCCAGTACATTTTTCGATTAAAAAAAATAATGAAATACATCGTCTATTTATAAATTCAAACTTCACATGGCCAAAAAAGCACAACTGATTCAATACGAGAAATCTGAAATATAATTACTTTTTTCACATTTAATAGAAGATGACACGTATGACCAGGGGCAAATAACTCGTGGGTACCCCGCCTTTCATGGCGTAGGGAAGGTGAATAATGAATAACAACTCCCAAAACTAAATTTCATTTTTGAAAATACAGGAGGATGTTAATTAACAACAACTCATCACGCCTGCCTACTTTTTATGAAGCTCGGGTTCCGTGAAATAAAGATCGAGGCTATAAGAGCAGGGACTTGTATATAACATGCTACATAATTATACTTCTCTGATAAAATCAATGCCAGAATACAATAATTAGTCTAAGACCGATGACGTGGGATTTGGATGAAAGACATCAGTATGAATGCAATGCACTGTAATATAGTAATTATAGGTTATAGACTTTGTATGGGAAAATATAAAGACCGAGTTTTTTGGCGCGTAGACGAACGAGCTTGCGAGGTCCGTCCGCGACAAAAAAACGAGGTCGTCATATTTCCCATACAAAGTCTATAACCTTTTTATTATATACTTTCAATTTCATTTAGAAACTAACAATAATTTTATTTTTAACAATAACTTTATCGGTTTAACTGAGTAAAAGATGAAAAACACGAAAAATTTGAAAATTAACGGCGTAGAAATTTTATTGTGACGTAATGTTTGCGAGCCGGCATGTTTCCGGGCATATATCACATGCCCGCACTTTTGAAGAAAAAAGAAGAGATGAAATTGAAAGTATATAATAATGATCATATATTGCCATATTCTACACTATAGACTGTATACGCAAGCTAATTAATATGTTCATTTCGTCAGTCCTATTTGGTTCCTAATCAGATAATTAACTGTAGGTTCAATGCCTTACTATAATATTGTGTTGAATTCTAATTGAATTATGTATTGTTGTATAAATACATTATCGCAATGTCACTGGTGACATGCGATTTGGATGAAAGACACTAGTATAAATATATTGTCGCAGAAATTCCTCCAGTAAAGTTCATTAAGTTGTTTGTACTCTATGCTGGTCTCCAAACGGCCACCTGTCTGTTTTTATACATTATTCTGTTGCGAACCTTCACATATGTTAACTAGTATCTTTAATGTAGTCATCTCAAAAGCTGACAAAAAGTAAATTGATGACTATTCAGAACGCGGGGAATGAAATATTTTGGAGAAACTAAATCGAGCACAGTTATAGCTCCTGATCTGCGCAGGATGCTACAACTTATTACTAAGTATTTACTGGTTCAATACTGATCCCATTGGTGCAAACATAATACACATTTATTACTGAACCCTATCCAGTTGAAAAAAAAAAAGTGTCAATTCAAATTTTGAAAGGGTTTTGCAGGGACAATTTTTTTTTTGGTGGCGGAAGGATTGCTTAATCAAAAAGTTCTAAATCTGCGTGATATTACAGTTTCTGTTTCACTCAATATATCTTCTATTTTTCTACTCCTATACGTGTATTTCAGTTTTATAATTTACGATACAAGTAGTTGAGATTTGGAATAGCTATTTAAAATGTTGTAGTTTATAAAAACAAATACACTTTAAAATACAAACATATACTGAAATTTATTTCTTTTACAAGTCTCCCAAACGAAGTACTGGCTGTGTAAAAGTGGCTTTTTTCTGAGTACTACTATTTTCCCTTGAAAATGCCAATTTTAACTTCATTTAAAAAATCTAGATTATGAAGACTTTTATTTTGGTCAAAAAAATTCCCTTTTCCCCTCAGTAAAACTGGTGTCACTTTACATGTCTCTATCAGTCCCAGTTCTAAAGTAATATCATACTTATGTTTAAGGTCAAGGTCACTGGAGTCACTTGACCTTAATACTGGTTTGTAGATCTTAATATTGTCCTCTTATCATTTCTGAAGATCCAATGTCTCAATCAATTCCAGTTCTAAAATTAAAATCAATCTCATGTATCTTGTTTAACGTCCCTCTCGTAAATTTTCACTCATATGGAGACGTCATTAAGATCTGTGAAGGGCTTCAAATTTAGGCCTATGCTCGGCTCTTACGGCCATTAAAGCAGTGAGAGTTCTATAGCGTGCCACGCCTACTGTGACACGTACATCTGGTTTTAAGGGCATCTCTGAAGGACCGTCCCATTTAGTCGCCTCTTACGACACGCAAGGAGTACTGAGAACCTATTCTAATCCGAATTTTAAATCTCTCGTAAAGAACTTTTAGTAAACTTGAAATCGTAAAACTTTTCTCAAATCAACAACATCAAAACGTATGACTTTTCAACACTTTACACGACCATTCCTCACGATAAATTAAAGACTAGACTTTTTGACATCATAGACAGTTGCTTTTTCAACAAAAATGAAAAATGGAAACATTCATATCTAGTGATCAGTCATCCATAAAATTATTTTGTTAAACACCACTCTGATTCCACGTATGAATACTCTGAAATTGAAATTTAAAAAATACTGTATGCTTAAGTTCCTCATTGACAATATCTTCGTGGTCTTTGGTGATCAGGTCTTCCAACAGTCTGTTGGAATTCCCATGGACACGAATTGTGCTCCTTTGTTAGCTGACCTGTTTTTATATTCATACAAAACAGAATTTATTCACCAACTTCTACGTAAGAAGAAAAAATCCCTTGCTATAGCATTCATTTCGACATTTAGATATATCGATGACGTTTTCTTTATTAACAATAAGAACTTTCATTCATATATCGATTCGATATGTCCCTGTGAACTCGAAATAAAAGACTCCAAGGAGTCGTCCACTTCTGCTTCATACTTAATTTAGATATTTTATTGAAAGTAGATATTAACGGCAAACTAGCAACTCAGCTTTATGACAAACGGGATGATTTCAGCTTCTCCATCGTCAACTTCAAATATTTATGTAGCAATATTCCATTATCACCTGCTTATGGTGTTTATATCTCTCAACTGATTCCATACGCAAGAGCTTGTTCTGCGTATGATCAGCTTCTAAATCGAGGCAAGCTACTGACAAACAAGTTGATGGTACAGGGGTTTGAACAGTCTCGTTTAAAGTCAGCATTTCGCAAATTCTATGGTGTTATAATGATCTAGTTTGCCAATACAACCTATCAATGGGTCAAATGCTGTCAGATGTGTTTTATACTCATTGTTAGGCCGTTCTTGGCACACTGATTTTGACTACGGATGACTCCGTTTACCTGATCAAGATATAGGGCTCACGGCGGGTGTGACCGGTCGACAGGGGATGCTTACACCTCCTAGGCACCTGATTCCATCTCTGGTATA
>NC_079173.1:26162182-26164682 GCF_947568905.1 Ostrea edulis
ATGTACACTTTTTTGAAAAAAAATCACTATATTGGAATCTCGCTAAAAATTCCACTAATATGGTATATTGATTTCAAATTAATTTTTTTAACAAAAGTTGTTATTTCTTAATACCACTTAAAACAAACACAAGTTTTGATATTACCATTTAATATCATCATCACTAATCATCATTAATACACTTAAAAATCAGTTGTCAGATCTTATAACTTTAAAATTTTTGAGTTTTTGGAGGCCAAAAAGGGCTATCATCACATACAGTCCTTTGTAACAAATTGATGCGGTTTTACAGTTACAGATAAATTTTATAGACTGGGAGAATCTTTACTTCAAGTGCATTGCATTTACATACAGTCCTTTGTAACAATTTGATGCGGTTTTACAGCTGCTGTTATCTCCCTTTAGAGTATTGCGTATCTTTGTAATGGAAAATCTTCAGATGATTGTCAGCAGCTCCGGATAAAAGCAGGCTTGGGATCGACCAATCAACTGACAGGATTTTTTCTTCGTGTCCACTCATGTTGTACAATGGAGCCTTTGGACTATTGTAAACAAATAAACATAATTATAACCATGATTGAAGTGTTAATTATTTCATCAATATTGAAGTGTTACTTATTTCATTAATATGAATGAAGTGGTACTTATTTCAGTAACATGAATGGATTGTTACTTATTTCAGTACTACGAGGCCCATAGGCCTAATTGGTCTCCTGAAAATATGGATTCTTTGAAAAATTCTCAACCTTAAGGTTGAGATTTCATCCATATGAGCTATTCAAACTTTAAAGTAAAATCTTCGACTTAAGTCCAAAGTTTCGACTTCAGTTTCCTCCCCTAAGAAATTCAGGTCTGAATATTACGTACAGATTATACACATGATACTAGTCCTAAAGGCTACAAAATTTATAATTATTTTTCTGTTCTGCATATATAATATTCAGCAACAATATAAAACATGATGTGTTCTTAAAACACAAATTCTTCTGAAAGTGTCCATAATGATAACTTTACATAATGTAAGTATTATTAACACTGTATGACTATTTTGGACCCACTCTAGTCAAAACCCTTACCCCTGGGGTCCTGAAATTTACCTTCTTGCTCTTGTTGCATGTGCATTCAGCTCTTATTCAACATCAATGTATGCACAGACAAATATATTCTAGAGTTAAGTAAAATTACAGAAGAAGTTTATTAAATGTAATGGACATTAACAGTATCTGACCATACCGACTCTGCCCTTACTTGGAACCTCTATCCCCTGAGATTGTGAAATTCACAATTTTAATACTGTATGTCCCTTCCTGCTTTTCCTTTATATGAATTTCATATTTATATACGAAATGTGGTGTCAGTAAAATGAAATGCCACATGACACAAAAACCCTCATAAATTGTTTTTTGATAGCTATTAATAGAGTTATACCCAGTGCAACAGGACAGAGGGGGAAATTACGGCTGAACCGGGAATCCAAACCACTGCGGTGGTCTAGAGGTTAGAGCGTTCGCCCCGCATGCGGAAGGCCGGGGTTCAAATCCCGGCCGCGACAAACCTAAGTCGTTAAAACAGCTAGTGACAGTTCCATTGCCAAATGCTCGGCATCAGGTGTGAATGTCACGGGTCCTCGGAGATGACCTCAAAAAAAGGGATGTCCCGTGTCACAATAGGTGTGGCTCGCTAAAGAACCCGCCTCCTCGCATTTGTATCACAGCTGTCGCTGATAAAGTGAGCTGATACACGTGTGATCTTGATTTGCATATTTCTGCCAGCAGAGTTCCGATTGGGTGTGACTTCCAAGAGGTGCTGACCTCAATGGACCTTGTCTGTTATTGAGAGATATTCAGACTTTCTAATTATCAATCAAATCAACATGTTTTCATTAATTCTTCAAGATTGGTTTCAATGAAATAATGATAAATAAAGATATATAGAGGAACTGATTAAAATTTTGCCATGTTTATTGTATTGTATTTCAAACAATTCATGTCATGTGTCCTTTAAAGAAATCTTTCAATTGAAATAGACAATTCAAACACTATTACCATTTTGGCCCCATAATAGTATCCCCTGGATTCATGAAATTTACAATTCTTGTAAAGGATGTGCTCCTTGTACAAATCTGTTTGTTTTATTTGCATATAAGAATCATGTTATTTCGATGTTCTACATGTGAGGCCAATTCAACTTAATTAATAGATTATCATCCCTGCCCGCCCCTCAAAAATCGGCCCACCCTGAATTTTTTTAGTTTGCAAAACTTGCGATTTTCGGACAATTTTCGTGTCCAACTCAGGTATTTACAGTTCTCACTTACATTTCCGGTATAGCAATGTGAAAGCCTCATGAATAAAATAGATATGGTTTTCTTAATTTCTTGCATTCTTACAGGCGTACATCTTGAAGAAGTTTGGTATCTTTTGTGTTTGAAATTAAAGTTTAACCTGGAATTCATCTGTGAAATAAGCATAGATTATCTGGCATTAAATGATGCAAAAAC
>NC_079173.1:26169682-26177182 GCF_947568905.1 Ostrea edulis
TGAAATTGAAAACTTTCAAATTTTATTTATTTAGTCAAAAAGTAGAAAGCAATTTGAGGAAAATTAAAAACCCCTGTTGGACTCGACACCCATGGTCTACAGTTCAGCAGTCGATGTGCTATAACCTACAGAGCTACTCAGCTAGGTGATGGTTTTTGAAATAGATAGACAAATATTTCTGATATTTATTTTCATCCATGTTTTAAAAGGAAGTCAGCCATTAGACAATGTAGAGTACTTCCATAAGAAAGTTAGTGAGGTTTACTTGGGCAACAGTTCCTGCAGAAATGGGATCTGAACTCTGTATATCTACAGACTTGGTAACACATACAGGTAACTAAAACAAGAGGCCCATAGGCCACAATGCTCACCTGAATCAGTCTTGCCCCATCTGTTCTTCATCAGAAGATTTTTAAAAGCTCTTTACCCTCTTTAATCACAAGACAAATACGAAATTTTCGGGATGTGCCGGAACGACTGATTATATTTGACGTTTATACACCACGGTCACGTAATAATAACCAATTGTAGAACAAAGTTGACATCAATACAAATGGTGTTTAGCTAGCAGAAGGTCCGTAAAGAACTATGCACAGTCCCACGATGACGATCCAAGTCACTATTGGTGTTCAGTACCTGGGTTTAAATTAGATAGAAGGGAAAAGGCGCATTTAGACGCGAATTAGATTGGATGCATTTAAGGCATGAAGTTTTACCGATATCCTCAAGATGTTTCCTAGATTTATTACCCGCACCAACTCGCATAATTTAATCAAATGCATTTTCCTATAAAATGGCTGTAGCAATTCCTTTCTTTCAAAAATAGCATTTAAATGCAGGAATTTGATAGCAATTGAAGTATCTCATGCTTGCTTACTTAGTTGTTATTGTAATCCAGAAGTGACATGCCCTACAAATTATGTTCAACGCGCGATAAAAGTCAGAGTGGATCCGTATCTCGAAAGTCCCGTATTCTGACACCATACCATAGCCACAATCCAGCCCCATGGGGTTGTGACTAAATTGAACTTGAATCCAAACAAAATGAGAATGCCTTAATATCAATATGACTAACCACACAGATCTGGAGATAATTTTGACACCACCCTGACACCAAACCCTTACCCCTAGGATCATGGAATTTACAATTTTGGTAAAGGACAACATGTACCGACTCCTTCTAAATATTCATTTCATTTCAATTTAGTATGAATAGCACTAAAGATGATATCTATATGTTTTACACATAAACACTATACTAAATATGGCCCCACCCTGGGGTCAGAACCCCTACCCAGAGGATCATGAAATTTACAATTTTGATAGAGGCCTTCCTGTTCTATATCATGATGCATTTGGTTTTTCTTACCTATGTATGGTTGTAGAGAAGAAGATTTTAAAATTTTTTTGGCAGTTTTTGTCCTGCCCCTACGGCTTCAGGGGTGTAGGAGTCCTGAAATTTACAATTTATGTCCCCCTTGTTCCAAAGATGCTTCATACCAAATTTGAATGGAATGATAGTTATCAAGAAAAAATTAAAGACTTCTATGGTTCACACATTTAATAACTGAACATTTTGGCCCCACCCTGATACCAAAACCCCTACCCCCTAAGATCATCAAATTTACAATTTTGGTAACGAACTACCTGCTCTTTCTAAATATCCATTTACTTTCAATTTAGTATGAAGAGCACTAATTAAAAGAAGATGTTATTAAATAAGTGTTTTACACATAAACACTAATATACTAAGTTTGGTCTGGCCCTGAGGTCAGAACCCCTAACCTGGGGATCATGAAATTTACAATTTTGGTTTAGGCCTTCCTGCTCTACATCACTATGCAACAGAATGCAGAATGTACCTCTACCCCATGGCATATCAATATGACTAATTAGTGCCCTGCTGTTCTAAAGAAGATTTTTCCCGTATATCCCCATGTAAAACTCTAATACCCTAGTTAGTGTTACCCAATCCCTGGCGACCATAATTTGGACAAACTTCAATTTTCATTATGTCAGGAAGCTTCTGCATCTCAGCTTTATCTTTTCTGTCAAATTGAAAGTGGTTCTTGAGAAGATCTTAAACTCAAAACGACCTCACCCCTATGGTTTGTCTACTCTTGCTTATCTCCCCTTTAGAGGGGAGATGACTCTTCATTTCAATAAGCTTGAATCCCCCACCCCACCCAAAGATACTCTGTGCCAAGTTTGGTTGAAAGTGGCCTAATGGTTCTGGTAAAGATGATATTGCAAAATATTTACAGCACCTAGGATGCTGCATGCCAGCAGAAAACAGACATATTAGATCAGGTACTAAGTTAACTCGGATCTTTGGCTCAGATGAGCTGAATAGAATAGAATAGAGAGCATTGTACTGTGTTGTAATATGTGTCAATTTACTTACCTGCAGACCAGAGTTTTAACATTTTGTCCCTTTACTTACCTGCAGACCAGTTTTAACATTTTGTTCCTTTACTTACCTGCAGACCAGTTTTAACATTTTGTCCCTTTACTTACAGACCCTGAAACGTGCTACTACACCAGTTGCACGGTATGGTTCGGTACGCTTTATGAACGGTACGTTTGTTTTCTGAACGGTACTGTTCGTTTCTTGAATGGTACGGTTCGTTTCTTGCACGGTACGGTACGCTTCTTGAACGGTACGGTTCGCTTCTTGCACGGTACGGTTTGCTAAAAATAGCTGCACGCTTTGTGAACGGTTTGCACGTTTTATTAATGAGGTGGGCGTTGCCTGAACACTTTGACTTCGTATAAATTGTACGTTTTTTTCTCTCGATAGTTTGTTTTCACTCGATCGGTCTTATTCGGCTCTTTGATTATCGGCTGCAGGATTTGTGGTTGTGTTAGAATGTGCACATGGGGAAATGAGACGTTATTTTTGATTGCTTCGATGGAATAATTCCATATTGATAACGTACATAAAAGTTATGAATAAAAGTTTTTAGAATTTGCTTAAGTCTAAGTCTTAATGGTTGTTATTACGTTTCAATTTGTTTTTCATTTCTCATCAGACATTTATTAATTTACGATTTTATAAAAAGTTGTTACATGAACTGCTCCCCAACATGGGCGTGCGTAAGTGTAAAAACAAAGCGTATTAAGTTTCCGGATATAAATTACAGTGCCTAAATTAAAAAAGTTTTTAAGAAGAAGTGAATTTTGTTTTGAATACACTAAAGTCGCAAATGACACAATGATTATTTTCTGCACTTCACATTTATTGTGATTTATCATCGGCATTATGAAAGATCCAGGATATCTGCACGTGAAGTTTGTACATCCTTTTTTGTCAGCATTCAGTCATTCATAATTAATAATGTTAGATATCTGTTGCATTTGTCTTTGAATCAAATAAAATGATGATAATACATATATATTCCTATCCTTTATCATGCGAAGTCCGATTTTCATTTCCCTGACTTTATTTTTGATCACTGAAAATTGAATTAAAAAAAATTAACAGAAAAGTAAGGCAAGTGTATAGTTTGCAATAAAAATGTTTCATATACCTTTTCTATATATTGCTGAAATACTTGAAAATGCTGAAATGAATAATTTTTTGCGGCCGATTTGATGCTTTGCATCAATTTAACTTGTTTACATTCTTTTACACATGTATGTATCTATTTATTTCTCTGTCGATGTAATTAAAAATTGTTTATTAGTGTATATAATAAATCCGCCAATCTACATCTATCTATATGGGTCGTTATCAATGTAGAAGAGAAAAAGATATGTCAAAATTATTGCTAATAAAGTAATGAAAATATTACAGTGTAGAACGTGACAATTTTTCTAATCGGTCTAGAAATTTCTCATATGATTCAGACACTGTACATAGGAAAGTACATATTGAATACATTAACGCTACAAATATCAATTTCATCCGCACATATGGCTTCCACTTGTCTAATTTAACGATATAACCCCCTTCCGTCGGGTGCTTGTGAATTTTCATTTTCTCACTGACAACTTTAACACCTACATTTCATCCCATGTCGCTGTAAAGGGTGCTTCCAAAATGCTGTAATCAGTGATAATAGGGACAAAAAAACGAAGCCCTTGTGTATTTGTGGTATACTTGTATTCATTCATCCATGATGAGGTACACCGTAACTGTAGCAACAACCTGGATAGTTCACCTCATACCTGCACTTGAAAACAAAAACTTGAAGAATTCAGACGTAAGTAATATATTACATGTATTTAGATATTTTGTCTTTAAAAAATGCAATCAGTCACCATTCTCATACATTCTAGCACACTTTTTTTTTAAATTACGCACTATTTTCCTTTTTTGAATATTCGCTAAGAAAAATCTGTTAAACATTCCTCAATTTAAACAAATAATAAAATGGTTCTGTGCTTTTCTAGCAGATCATTTTTATTTTATTATTTTTTTTCAGCTTATCTTTAGGTCTCTCTGTCTGTCTCTTATTGAGTAATTAGAAATCTTCTAACACTTTGCCGCGTAGTTTTGAAATCGTACTTTGTTTTAAGCATCTCGGTGATTTTCACAGTTGATAACCCAGCTTCGTGATGTTTGAGGATAATGCTTCGAATAGCCAGCGATAGTCTACGACCTCCTTTCCCATCGGGCGCCATTGTGAAAATAATATACTGTGGCTGAAAAAGTGGGTCACGTGACATAAATTGCACGCTTTCTGCACGGTACGGTACGCTTTCGGGCTTTTGGGGGCGGGGTTTGCATAATATTATCCTGCACGCTTTCTGAATGGTACAGTTCGTTTCTTGAACGGTACGGTTCGTTTCTTGCACGGTACGGTACGCTTCTTGAACGGTACGGTTCGTTTTTTGCACAGTACGGTACCTTTCTTGAACGGTACGGTTCGTTTCTTGCACGGAACGGTTCGGTTCGTTTTTAAGGTGTAGTAGCACGTTTCAGGGTCTGTACCTGCAGACCAGAGTTTTAACATTTTGTCCCTTTACTTACCTGCAGACCAGAGTTTTAACATTTTGTTCCTTTATTTACCTGCAGACCAGTTTTACCATTTTGTCCCTTATTTACCTGCAGACCAAAGTTTTAACATTTTGTCCCTTTACTTACCTGCAGATCAGAGTTTTAACATTTTGTTCCTTTACTTACCTGCAGACCAGAGTTTTAACATTTTGTTCCTTTACTTACCTGCAAACCAGAGTTTTGATATTTTGTTCCTTTACTTACCTGCAGACCAAAGTTTTAACATTTTGTCCCTTATTTACCTGCAGACCAAATTTTTAACATTTTGTCCCTTTATTTACCTGCAGATCAGAGTTTTAACATTTTGTCCCTTTACTTACCTGCAGACCAGAGTTTTAACATTTTGTCCCTTATTTACCTGCAGACCAAAGTTTTAACATTTTGTCCCTTTACTTACCTGCAGACCAGAGTTTTAACATTTTGTTCCTTTACTTAACCTGCAGACCAGAGTTTTAACATTTTGTTCCTTTACTTACCTGCAGACCAGAGTTTTGATATTTTGTTCCTTTACTTACCTGCAGACCAGTTTTAACATTTTGTCCCTTTACTTACCTGCAGACCAGAGTTTTAACATTTTGTCCCTTTACTTACCTGCAGACCAGAGTTTTAACATTTTGTCCCTTATTTACCTGCAGACCAAAGTTTTAACATTTTATCCCTTTACTTACCTGCAGACCAGAGTTTTAACATTTTGTTCCTTTACTTAACCTGCAGACCAGAGTTTTAACATTTTGTTCCTTTACTTACCTGCAAACCAGAGTTTTGATATTTTGTTCCTTTACTTACCTGCAGACCAGAGTTTTAACATTTTGTTCCTTTACTTACCTGCAGACCAAAGTTTTAACATTTTGTCCCAAGATCCGCTGACAAACTGAAAGTAATAATTTAGTAATATATGGCTACATGGAATAGAGTAAAACTTGTACACATTGAAAAGCAATAAACTTATAAAATTTGTATTTTTCTACTAAAAGCAGAGAAATGATGTATTCATTGTGGTGTATGATAAGTACACTATGCCAAAATAGTAGACAGGGTTTTGACAAAGAGTGCATGACCTGAAGTGTAAAAGATACAAACTGCACACAAAAGAGCTAACAGACAGATGGTAAACCCTATACAGTATTTCTATACAGTCCATCAAGAGACGGGCGTATAAAAATTCATAGTATACACCTATAGTGGTTAAGATTTACACATGTATTTCAATGTTTTTCAACGTAATCATCGAATTCTCACTTTGTCTTTTTCATCATTGATGGCAATACAGTCCACACTTCCCCCGTGACCTCGACATGCATGAACGCACTCCACTGAATTATCCTGTTTGTGCCACTCCCATATCAAAATAGTCTGGTCATGTGACCCAGTTATAAACCTGCAGATGGGTCCATCATCTGTTCCAACATTTAAAAAAATAAATCATAAAATCAAATTACTATTCTGAGTTTCCAAATATCTTATTATAACAGGTCTGCATACAACATACATCTGGTGAATTAGGCAGACAATCTTGTACAATGTATGTGTCAAATTGATTAATGGAAGTGATATTAATAAACGAAACTCAAATTAATCAATGAATGATTGATTGATTGATATTTTCTGCCACACTCAACAATTTTTCAGTTATCTGGTGGCGCCCAGTTTTTATTGGTGAAAGAGAGAACCCAGATACAATGTACCTGGGAAGAGACCACTGACCTTCCGAAAGTAAACTGGGAAACTTTCTCACTTACCGGCGCAAGCGGGATTCGAACCCACGTCAACCAGAGGTGAGAGGCCATGTGATTTTGTACGCAATGCTCTAACCACTCGGCCACATCAATTAATCAGTAAAAGTCAAAATAATTAATAAAAGTCAAATTAATCAATAAAAGTCAAACTAATTAACAGTTATCTGGTGGCGCCCACAAAAATCAAAATAATCAATAAAAGTCAAAATAATCATAAAAAGTCAAATTGATCAACAAAAATCAAAATAATCAATAAAAGTCAAAATAATCAATAAAAGTCAAAATAATCATTAAAAGTCAAATTGATCAACAAAAGTCAAAATAATCAACAAAAGTCAAAATAATTCATTAAAAGTCAAATTGATCAACAAAAATCAAATTGATCAACAAAAGTCATATTAATCAATGAAAGATCCCCATAGTCCCTGTATTAGTAATTACACATTAACCCTTAATTCATGGAATAGAGAATTCAAGATTTCATGTAACATATCACATTTTTAACTGAAAATTTACTTCCTCAATTGGGCAAGTCTAGAATTTCACTTGCCCTGGGCAATTTGGGAACCCTTAGTGTAAATCCCTGCGCCCTCGTCATAGAGGCAGATAATGAGCTGGAAATTATTGTAAATTTTGGTCACAAAGAATGACAGCTAGTACAAAAAACTTGCCTCCGTTTAGCCATCTGACGCACTTGACCGGGGCAGAATGACCAGGTATTGTCAGAAGAGGGACTCCGGTGGTGGACCATAATCTCACTGT
>NC_079173.1:26182182-26184682 GCF_947568905.1 Ostrea edulis
AAATCGCACCTGATAGTTGCCCGATGATGATCAATGTGAAATAATATATCGTTGTTTAAGTTCATAAATTTTAGTTGTTTTTGTTTTCATGTGACCAATTCTATCATAGGTTTTCCCAACTGCCGACTATTCCTTGTCAGATAATCCTAAAAATCCGGGAGATATAGCATAGCCTACCTAACTTTGAAGTTTGAGGAAGCAGACTGACTTTGAAGACGACAATGATGTTGATTGAATAATACCAGGATGCAGCATTGCAGAAAGTAATGACGGTAAACGTAATTCAATTCTTTAACATGAAATATTCAATTTATGACCTTTAATAAACCCAAGTAACTGTTGATAGAGTATGTCCACAAAAAATAATAATAAGCATGTTACAATCACAGACACCTAAAATTTTAACAGTAAGTTGCATGTATTCATTTATAGGGAGGGGTGTGATATATGTTTTTTCAATCTATGGCATTATTTGTAACTTAAGGATAAAATTTCAGGTGCCTGTGTTACAGTTTTTAAAAAAAATTCTTTCATTAGAGGACATTGAAGATATATATATATATGCCCCTGCGGTTGAATTTAAAAAAACAAAATTAACTCTGTGAACCTGTAGATCAAAGTGTCGGACATCTTTAGAATGAATTGTATGAACAACAATGCTGCACATCAGCATACTTTTGTTGAAGTGCTAACACGCTTCGTAAAGCATGCTGGTATAAAACAGTAACAAGTAAAGTTCATGCCCTCATTTATTTTTGAAAATGAAATTTTTTTTTTTGAAAATTAAAATTGCAGAGAAAATGTTCAATTTCAGTTGATTTCTTGTGTTTCATTTTCAGGTATCTGACATGTCTTATGCCAATCAATTCCTCCAGAAGATGACACAAACTTTAAATTATGGAAGTTGCGAGCAAGAATTGTTCAAGGGAATGTCAGATGGAGAAGAAACATCAGTCAACAAGACAGTGTAAAATGATAAAGTATCTGTAATAGGTGCTTACCATATTCTGCCTATTGTGGATTCAGTGATGGTTTTTCAAACGAACTATGCTCATCAACCAAATGTCCTTAAAATTTGTGGAGTGCAGAGCCACTTTCAGGCGAGACAGTAGTGTGGTTCATTTTAGTGGACATGATTTTAGACGAGATGTGCTTTGTGAAACTTGAAACATTGTTCATTCATCATAGTGTAATGAGAACTGTTGTGGTCCATCATTCTATGCTTTAGTGAAGTAATGGAGATAATGTGAAGTACATGTGTAAATGCTCATATTCTGCACAACATATTTTTCAGTGACATTATTTCTTTGAGACCAAGCTCTGGACAGTTGATAGCCATTTATGTGTAGGACTTTATTTATTTTTCTGTGTGTGCAATAGCAACTGCCACTTGCAGTAAACCCAAACAAAGTGGAGAAATAATTTGTTGAGTTCAGAGATTACAATTTTTATTGTGTTATTTTGATGAGAAGATAGTATTAATAAGGTACAATGGTACATTGTATCTTATTGAAAAGCTTATTTAAGAGTTATCAGTAGAATTAGACTGCATGACAATTATTAGAATGGGAAACCTAGATGAAGTCAAAAGAAACTATACTGTATTTTACAGACTGTCCTGGAAATATCATGCAATAAATAATGTCTCCAGTGTTATTTAGAAGTATACTTCCTTATTATTTCATTATGCATGCAACTGATAAAGTTGTCTAAACTTAAAAGTTTGAAATCTTTACTGTGAAGTTGAGAAGCTAAATCTTGCATCATGTTTTCCACAAGTTATAAGTTTTATATTTCAATTTAAAAATTAGTCAATTTTTATACAATGAAAATCACTGGGAATTTTTTTTAAGTCCAATTATAATACAAAATTAATACATATAAAATCAAAGATTTGGATTAAAAATGACTAAGTTAAAAAAAATACAATTATAATACAGTGAAAAATCACTGAAATTTTTTAAGTCCAATTATAATACAAAATTAATACATATAAATTCAAAGATTTGGATTAAAAATGACTAAGTTTTTAAAAAAATACAATTTTAATACAGTGAAAATGACTAAGTTTAATTTTGATACAAAAATAATATGCTAGAAAAAAAACTAAGTCCCTATAAATACAAAAATAATATATTGAAAATAATCTAAGTCCAAAATGATACAAAAATAATACCCTTTAAAAAATCAAAGTCAGAATTTAATATAAAAATGAGTTACCCATTTTTTTTGTGATACAAAAATAATATATTTTTTTTGTATTATTTCAAAAAAGTACAAAAATGACTGTATTAATAATATATTAAAAATATACTTTTATGTATTATTTTTCCATATGGGAAGCCTTAACTCAACAGCGTTGTTTTTTATATTATCTACACTAGATTATAAACCGTACTGATACATGTTAAACGATCGTACACATTTGATAAATTACACTTCCTTAATTGAAAAGTAAATTTTATTAAATATTTGAACAAAAAGATGTTTTTTGTTTATG
>NC_079173.1:26489682-26597182 GCF_947568905.1 Ostrea edulis
TCCAGATAGTAGACTACAGCTTCTGATTGAACACATTTTAAAGTTATACAAAGGTGGATAGTTCTACAGTTCAAATCCGTAAGAGTTTACAGACAAATCACCAACTCATCACGACATGAAAGGATTCATTTTAATTTGGGATAAACGGCAAATTTACTTCCATTAAGATTCTGAACGAACACCAACGTACTGAATAAGAAAATATGTGCAATGGGCTTATCATTTTGAAACCAATGATTAAATAGCAGCAATGTTACTGTTGACCAAAAGAAAAAGTTCGTGTAGTGGGGATTCTTTTATCACCATTGCTATTATCATTATCATCAATGTTGTCAATAGGGGATTTCGAAACAAACAAAATATCAAATTATAAGAGCTGTTGTAAGTGCACATAACTCTTTGACTAATGGGAGTTTGACATATTTCAAAATAGTGAAAATGTTGGGAAATTAAAATGAATTCAACTGGTGTGGTGTCGTCTTCAAAAGAAGTTATAAGGTGATCGAGACACTAAGAGTTGCTAAAGTAACGGTACACGTGTACCAGTCTATGGGTGAGTGGTCACGGTGTACACACTATATGTCCCCGTTTCAGATGGAATTGGCTTTCTTGATATCCCTCTTTAAATTTGTCAGGTTTCGTCAAAGCCTTTTAATGTAGGTGTATGCAATTGGTACATTTACAGATACCATCAAACAACACCAAAAGTCACCGTGATACTGAAACAATGAGGGTATTCCCCAATCTGACTTAAACGCAAAATGAATTATTTTTATTGAAGATAACTAATTACACTGGTTTTGAAATTAGAATCCTTTATTATCAACTATCATTAAATTCGTTACGCAATAGCTTGTTCTCCTTATGGTAAATTTTTAAATCAAGGCAAGTTGATGGTATAGAGGTTTCAACAGTCTCGTTTAAAGTCAGCATTTTGGAAATTATATGGTCGTTATAACGATCTAGTTTGCAAATTCAACCTATCATTGAATCAAATGGTGTTTAGTGTCTTTCATACCGATTTTTAGACTGTTCTTGGTATTCTGATTTTGCCTACCAATAACTCGTTTTACCTTATCAAGGACTCAAGGCGGGTGTGACCGGTCCACTGGGAATGCTTACTCCTCCTAGGTACCTGATCCCACCTCTGGTTGTCCAGAGGTCCGTATTTCCCCATTTATCTATTTTGTATTGTTTCTAGGAGTTATGAGGTTGATCATTGTTTGTTACATATTCCCTTTGATGCGCATATATCGATCTCGTTTTGGATACATTTATTCTGAATGTGCATATGATGAAAATTTCAAATGGGTTGGTACGCTATATTAACTGTAATGTACATTTGTATAGTATATAAGCATTGATTAAAGGTTACAAAAATGCATGTAATGCAATCATGTAGAAACTAAATTCCTTTTTAAAATCACTTGTGTAAATACCTTTCTGTGTTTCAAATAATCGAAAAAATATAACATTTCATCAGTAAAGAGTGACAATTTTATGATAGGGACAGCGAACAAAGCCTGAATTGACGCAATTCGATTTGTATTTGTTGTGGGTGAAAGTTTGAAGTTGTTGTCTATTGATTACATTACATAAATATAAATATCCCAATGTGAAATTTAAGGCACGTATACTTGTAATATTAATTAACTTCAATTACCTTCCCTTCAATGTTCATGATATCAATAAAAATATGAAACTTTCAGCGTGGCAAGTAATATATTTTTTTCCTACCATACCTATGTATGAATAAAGAGTACCAAAAGTGTCCAAAATGTATAATTTGAAATCGAGGCCAAAACGCTTGCTCCTATATTTGAACAAAGCGTTCCATCCCCGATGGGAACCGTTCATTCCCAATCCCAAAGCATTCCGTTTCCGTTGGAAACCGTCCGTTCTCCCTGAAAACCGTTCCGTTTAAACCCATTAACATTTTTTTTCTAAACAAACCCGTTCAACGTTCGTTCACACCTTTACTGTTGTAGTAGTCGCCTCAGGGTATGTCAATTGAGACAGTAGTAGTGTGAGAATAAACATCATACACCCCATTCTTTAGCGTTGTTACGCTATCGTAGCTTAGTTCTCTAAATGATAAAGATATATTGATTCACCTTTATTGATCAACGCTACAATTATGCTATACATGTATTATGATCTATGAAAATGAAAACCATCATTTGGCTTTCATTACATCTGCAGGAGCAAAATCATATGATCTGGTTTTGTATTAGTATGAGGCTTCCGCGTTTAAAATACACTAGGAAAATATATACAATATCAGTATGAGAATAGACAAATATATCTACACAATATCGTTTTATCGCATAAATAATATTTCAAGTGCAACAATCGACTATCGACAAAGTGCGCGATCTGATATACTTTTGAAATGTAATTGAAAGTACATTGCATTACACATTACATATCATACTGATACTAAACAAATGGTTGAAAAATACTTATTTATATTGGATTTATGAATTCAAAAATACAGTAGTATAAGCACACAGCATATCAATCAATTTTAGAAATGTATCTTAGTTATGTATTGCATTTTGTCATCAATATTTCAGAAAACATTGATCTGTTCTGTATATCTTTCATGCAATACTGAACGGAAGTGGCAGGAATAGCTAGGTATCTCATTGTTGTATAAGATATTTACAATCATTGTCTTTCCAGAATTTTACAACACTGTCATGCATATCAATACATGGCTCAGACAGATATGTATCAATTCCTGACACTTCAGACTTATCTCGAATTATCTCACTAGTTGACTGATACATAAATCTAAAGAAATCTTTCTAAGCTCTCTTTGGCGGAAGTAATTGTTCTTCATCGGCTTCTTCATTATTATAATTTTCCTGAGATAGAACTGCATATTTCAATGTTTCGTTTTTACTAGCTATTGATTTACTGAGGCTAACACCGCCTTATCTAGAATGTTGGATTTAATACTGGAGCTAAAATGAAATACCGATCTTCAAACACTGAAAGTAGCAATGACAAAGATTATTTCAATGCACTCATAATTTTGTTATTGTACACTAAAGATAAAATATTTGCATGAACTTGGTGTTTAAGTTCAAGAATGAACGGAATAGTAAGGCTAACACTTTCATTTCCTTGTATCAGAAGTGTTTCGTATTCAAATGGGTCGAAGATGGATGTTAATTAAGTCCTTAAATATATTACGCTCATATGATGCAAGGAACTATTTATATTGTTGAGTTTCTCTTTAAGATGGACCTGACCATTTTCAGCTGAGAGTTCCACTTGATTGCATTTGAGCCCTGTTATCTTCATTCATGCAAGGTGAAGATAACGAACAGTGATCAATCTCATAACTCCTACAAACAATACAAAATAGATAGTTGGGCAAACACGGACCCCTGGACACACCAGGGGTGGTATCAGGTGTCTAGGAGGAGTAAGCATCCCCTGTTGACCGGTCACACCCGCCGTGAGCCACATATCCTGATCAGGTAAACGGAGTTATCCGCAGTCAAATCAGTGTGCCAAGAACGGCTTAACAATCGGTATGAAACACATCAGACAGCATTTGACCCAATGCGAGGTTGTATTGACGAATATTATAAATACTCTGATGCATGAATTGATCTCCTGACAAAGTTAACAATTTAAGATGCTTTGGCAATTATATTGTTTAAATGAAAAGAGCAATTCTTCAAACCATTCTTAAGCACCCCTTATAGGGAGTGCACATTTAGAATGTTTTGGCAAGTGTTCAATATTATCTTCCTTGTTCTCATTTTCTGTGTAATCCATTAAAGGTGAAGATAACGACCAGTGATCAATCTCAAATAAACAATACAAAATAGATAGACAAACACAAGGGATGGGATCGGGTGCCTAGGAGGAGGAGGCATCCCCTTATTGTTGCCCCATGCATTATCATTATCTTCAGACTGATCTTCATTGTCAAAATGAAAACCAGGCCAGAGAATCTTATATATATTAACCATATTTGAGTGATTTTCAGTAACTATGGTGCACATTTTGTTTGCAATATCAAACTGCAAGTGTTTGTTTATAATCTCCTCGGGTCTCTTCTGCAGAATGTTCTCTTACACAGTGTTACAGAATAAATTGTCCAATATATAATGAAATAGCAAGTAATTCCTATGAAAGCTTCTATATGTCTATATGACGGCAAATCCATAGTTAAGCATATGCTTTTGGTTTGAGAAAGTGGAATTTTAAGATTCCCTTTTACCTCCATATATTTCTCACGAATGATTTCTTTGAAAGACATTTATGACTGGGCATCTGGTATCAGGGGTCGGTCCAATTTTCCAACAATTCTCCTAAAATTTGAACTTTCAACAATTGGAAAAGGTAAAATATATCCAGCTTTAAAATATAGCAGTGTTGATGTGGTCAGCCTTGTTTTCCATCACCAGTACTATAGTTGGTAACATTAACTGGCTAAAAAAAGGCGAATATAACTAACAGTGATCAATCTCATAACTCCTATAAGCAATACAAAATAGATAGTTGGGCAAACACGGACCCCTGGACACGCCGGGGGTAGAATCAGGTGCCTAGGAGGAGTAAGCATCCCCTGTCAACCGGTCACACATGCCGTGAGCCCTATATTCTGACCAGGTAAACGGAGTTATCCGTAATCAAAATCAGTGTACCAAGAACGGCCTAACAATCGATATAAAACACGTCAGAAAGCATTTGACCCAATGATAGGTTGTATTAACGTACTAGATCGCGATAATGACCATGAAATTTGCAAAATGTTATCTTCAATCGAGACTGTTGAAATCATTGTACCATCAACTTGTTTGTCAGTAGCTTGCCTCGATTTAACAACTGAATATACGCAGAATAAATTATGTTTAATATGAATATAGAAACATATTAGCTAACAAAGGACCACGATTCATACCAATGAGAATTCCACCAGACTACTGGAAAACTTCATCACCGAAGACCACGAAGATATTGTCAAAGAGAAACTGTAGCATTTTTTTTTCAACTTCAGAGTACTTGTGCGTGGAATCAGATATTTTTTTGGATGAATGATCACTTGATAAAAATATTTCCTTTTTCCATTTTTGTTGAAAGTATTTGTTCATTGACTCTGACAAGTATTTCCATGGGTCTATGTTTGCCCAACTCTTTATTTCATATTGCTTATAGGAGTTATGAGATTGATACTCTTCATTATCTTCACCTTTCACTCAGATAGAAAGAACAATTTCTGAAAATAGTTCAAAATGGTCTGCGTTAAGACCTTACAAATAACCCCAGGGAAACATTCAATAAAGATTTTGTGTTGGTTTACCATACCATAGGTATTAGAACTAAAATGGTGTTCATTAAATGCTTTTAACTATTAAAGACATTATCCTTGAAGTTAATCATTTTGTTCATATGATATAAAAGTCAATGACTAATATAATGAATTGATCTAAACCTCCAAAATATCATCAACTATCTGACGTAATGTAAATTTGATGGGATATACTGGAATGAGCAAAACGATATTTATTTACAAATAATTTATTACATTAACATTTCTTGCAATGCAAATAGACCCATTACACCCCATTACAGTTAAATTGACTGTCCTTACATTACCATTACACATTATCATTACCCCATGTCTGGCTACACTAATGAAATATATCATAATTTATAAAACTGAAAACTATTAAAGAATCTCTTGGTCTTAATTCCATCTCCTGGAAGAATGGAAAAGCATCTTGCTGTGACCTTTTATTCCTCATTTATATATGTCGACGGCATTTTATTTATCAATTCTCAATATAGTCTTTTTTAAAACCAACATTTTGCTAATTTTATTATCGTCATAATTATAAAATTTGCAAATACGACCTACTACTTTGTCGAATGCCGTCTGACGTATTCCATAGCTATATATACCGGTCTTTGCATTCTGATTTTGACTACAGTTATATGTAATTCCGTTTACCTGATAAAGATATAGGTTTCATGGTTGTTGTGATCAGTAAACACGGGGTACTTATTCTTCCTCAGCACCTGATCCTATCTTTGGTATGTCTAGTTGTCCGTGTTTGTCATTCGTTTTACTATGGAATTTATGAAATTGTTCGCTATGCATTATCATCACTAAGTTTTGTTCATAGACCATATGCAATAATTAATTGTCAATAAGTCAAACGTCAGTTGGGATATACATTCATAATTTATCTATAAAAATAAAATTATGTTGAAAAATTCGAATTTACTTGCATTTACCAGATAAATATGCACTAATGCCAAATTTATAGTAACCTTTTTGGAGGTGTTTCAATATATAATAAACTACATGTGAATTAAATTGAAGAATTATGTAGGTCATCCACCTTGCACCATACAAACAGAATCAAATTATAAATTTGACTATACACAACAAATTCACCATCCTCATTATGTTAACTCGTTTTTAAACCTCATAGAAGTGTCCGTATTTTGACATTCATAGAGAAGTGTTTTTAAAGCCATCGGTATAGATTGGTATTGTCTCTTACCTAAGTTTTCGATCTCGCAACCCCAAAAGTAGTGCATAATTGATGAGCATGTGTAGCATTACAACGAATCTACATTCCATACTTATAACTTTGGGATCATTACATTTCCGACGTTTTTGCCTTTTGGTATATTTACAAAATGTAATGATAAACAAATATTCACAAACGCAATTTAATTCGTAATAATGCAAGGATGAACGTATATCTGCTTGATAGATATACAGTGTATAAGAATGCTGACAGAGGTGAGAGGAAAACGTGAATGTAAGAAAGAAATTTCATTCTAGGAATGAACTGTGAAAGGTGGAAATAACGAACAGTGATTAATCTCATAAATCAAGAATAGAGAGTTGGGCAAACACGGGCCCCTAAGTGTGATGCTTAACACCGGAATGTGTTATCCTTATTTCTTAAATGAACCTAGAAATGACTTTTAACGACAACATCAATACGTTGATAGAAACCATTGCAAGCAGTGTATAGATCCCAATATATTCTTTTTTTTAAAGGCGTGTCTTCAAACACTGACTATTTATATCCTTTGTTAAAATTAAAAACACGTGTCTTATAACGCTGATGTTTCCATATCACATGTATTTGTTAAGTGCGGAATTTCACTTAAGAAAAAATATATTCCCATAATGCAATAACGCAATTAATATAACTCTATAACAACTATTTAACGTTGTTAACATGTGTTATGCTTTTTAAGATGCTTCGAATAACTTACAGATGGCAAGTGTCCATGGGGATGTTAGTCGGTACTCTGCTCAGCCCTCTAGAAGCACAACCTACATAAGTCCCATTACAGTAAGATGACTGTTCACAGGAACACTCGTCAGGACAGGCGTCCGTCCCCTGGCTGTAAAGCACAGGGAACACGACAGACACCCAAACCACCAGCCGCATAGTTATTACATATGCATGTAATGGAGAGTTCTATCTATCTATTCTTATTAAAGTATAACTATTCAACTTCCTTGTTAGAACAAGAGCTGAATCATTATGGACCCTGTCTTTAACGCAAGGACATACGTTATTTGATCTCGTGTCAGCATGTGCATATTCGTATCCATTAAAACAAATATCGGGAATATCCAAGAAAATACTTGGAATTTTTGTCTTATAATAATTTGTGCAGTGGTAGATATTCCGCACTGGATAGGAATAACATAATAATATAAAGGAATCAACTCATTCTCCTGCTCTATTCAGAATGTATGCTTGTAAATCTTTAATGTTAAAACAGAGAGTAAAACTTGCACAATCAACAGAAAGACTAAGGATTTACTGTATAGCAGGTTAAAAAATATACATACAGATCGATAGATAGATGTACATTCATTGCTATACACACAGACTCAGACATTTAATGTGACAACTCTCTCTCTCTCTCTCTCTCTCTCTCTCTCTCTCTCTCTCTCTCTCTCTCTCTCTCTTATATAATTCTTTACCACAGTATTATTTCTTTTTCAGGAATGAAGGTAATTTTTGTTTATGTTATATGCTATGAAGTAACTTAGGACACTCTGTCTATCATAAACTGCATCGTAACCTTATTCGAGAATCTCAGAAAGTATGATATTAAACGTTAAATTGAATGTTATTCTACATTTTAACGTACGGAAGTGCAATATCAAAAATTAAATATATCACAATATGTCAACAAAGCGCAATTAGCTAAATTGTCGAAAATGATTGTTATGGAAACCACGAACATATGTACTTTTATTATAGTGTCTGAAAGTACTCGGAACTTATTAATCTCTTCACTATGGACGTTGTATTCCGAATGTTTTATACCAATCAAAGCTTCATTAAAATTGTTTCAATGAAGTTGATATGAAGCAAATACAATAGACTTGAAATTCATGTCTGTTATCCAATATTCTAATTCATTTTCAATTCTACGTCATTCTTAAAAGGGGCAAACGGACATCTTTGTTTATAGCATTTAACACTGCAGTTGAAAGTCAGCATGTTGCAAAATTTCTGACCTTTAGACATTCTGATTTACCAATACACCATACTATTGGGTAAGACACTGTCACATCTTTCATACTCATTGAGGCAATTCTTTGCACACTGCTGTTGACTACGGATAACTCCGTTTACCTGATTAAAATATAGGGATTGGGGTGGGTGTGAACAGTCGACAGGAGCTCTAAGATTGATAAATCTTGGTTATTTTCACCTTTTCATTGAAACATCATCTGTTTGAACATGTAAACTTGTGGTATATCCTCCAGGTTTGTGTAAGTTATTTCATTATAAATGTTTACCATACAATATGCGGGGTTGAGTTGGATCCGTGTTATTTTCGCCTTTCTGTATTTGTTGAAGGATTTGCCCCTTTTAAATTCTTTTAAATTTCTTTCAAAAACGATTAGAGGAAAAGCAGATTCGCCCAGTTTTAAATTTGCCCATTGATAACGAAGGCAAAAGAGGCCAAATTAAAACAAGGCAAAAATGCGTTTCTTAAAACTTCAAAAACAATATAATATGGTAAATATATCTTATGTATGCTAGGTTATTCCATCGAATTCCGTTTGATAATATTTGAAATAGCAAGGATTGTTTATAAGTTAAAATGGGATACGATGGAAAATGCCATTATGTGGCGTAATTACTTATGCTTGTCCACTTACTTATTTTCTCCAGCTCTGTTGTTTTGATGCAGGTATAAGATATGTTTAGCGTTTTCTTATAGTATATAGCATTTGTGAAATAATTCACAGTGCATATTATTATCATCCCATCTGAAATGACAGTTAGCACTTATTTAATGATTTAAACATGCTAGGATCAAACTATTGAGTATTGTTGATAAAATTAAAAGTTTCGCAGGCAACAGAAATAATACCACTACACATCAAGATAAATGGTTAAATGTAGCGTCCCAGGTCTTTATACATATCCTATCCATGCAATTTTATGAAATACAAATATTTGATTGCATGTCGAATTTGCATAATTCAATGTCATTTTTTTCTCCATCGAGGATACCATCGTTTTTCCTAAAATACAGAGTCACTATTGATTGTTTCATTGAATGCAAAGTTCTCCAAACGTTACCCTATCTGAAAATATTATGTTCTGGGTTGATAAATATAGTACAAATGGGATGGATTAATGTTTTCGATTTTTTTTTTAATTATTAAAGTCGAATTTTAATTAAATTGATATCAGTGGTATCATACCATGTACTACCAACACATGCAAGCATATATATATATATATATATATATATATATATATATATATATATATATATATATATACATTCATTTGTACAAATAAATCACCAAGATAATTTAAATTCAAATTCTACAACCAATTCTGCAAGTATAATAGAAATAAATTGCAGTATGATGATCGATCTATGATAATGGTTGAGAACAGAGATAAGTGTGATTTGATGAATTTTCTTAAAGGGGTCATATAGTGAGAAAAAGGAGAGAGAGAGAGAGAGAGAGAGAGAGAGAGAGAGAGAGAGAGAGAGAGAGAGAGAGAGAGAGAGAATAAACTATGTGTTACCTAGGTAACATTACACCATACACCACACATCATACACGGAGTTTTAAAAAAAATATCAGCTCATATTATGACAGTATCCGGGTGTTTTATTTGACATTTAGAATAAAGTAGCATGTATAAATAGACATATATATCGATAGATGTATTTATATTCATTGCTATACCTAAGAACGCTGACACTTAATGCGATCTCTCTCTCTCTCTCTCTCTCTCTCTCTCTCTCTCTCTCAGTGTTATTTCTTTTTCAGGAATAAAGGTGATTTTTCCTTATTTTATATGCTATGAAGTAACGTAATACACTCTGTCTATTATAAACTGCATTTCAACTTTTTTCGAGAATCTCAGAAAGTATCATATTGAATATCAAATTGCGTGTTATTCTAAATTGTAACGGACGGAAATGCAATCTCAAATATTCAACTTTTTACAATATGTCAACAAAGTACTATTAGCTAAATTGGTCGATAGGATTGTTATGGAAACCGCGGATATATGTACTTATACTGTAGTGTCTCAACGTACCCGGACTTTATTCATCTCTTAACGACGGACGTTGTATTCCGAATGTTTTTATAGCAATTGAAGCTTCATTAAAAATTTGTTGACAGGAAGTTGATAAGAGCACCAATAATAGACTTGAAGTCCATATTTGGTACCCAGAGATATATCCAGATGTGCACACAAATTTACTGTTACCTCATTTCTATAAAGATCAGTTTCTCCAATCAAAGCCTAGAAACACGCTCATTTAGATTTATCAATTCGTCAAATTCAATTTGAATCGTGCCTTAGAACAGTCAGCACTCTCATTTAAAGTCAGCATTTTGCAAAATGAATGGTCTTAAAACGTTCTGATTTATCAATATAACATGCTATTAGGAAAAGCACTTTCTCCCATGTTTCATACCAATTGCGGCCGTTCTTTACACACTGATGTTGACCACAAAATACTCCGTCTACCTGATCAAGACTTAGGAATTGCGGCGGTTGTGAACAGCCGACAGATGTTATGAAATCGATCAATGTTTATTATTTTCACTTTTTCATTGAAATATCATCTGCTTTTTATTGAAAATCTAAAATCGTGGTATATCCCCGAGACCTTTCTCAGTTTTTATTTCATTACATATATTTACTGTACAGTATGTAGGTTGCTTTCGATGAGTGTTATTTTCGTCTTTCTGCATTTGCTAACTGTGTCGGCCTTTCAAATTCGCTTAGACACAGTTGCCAGAGTTGTGTCAAAAGAGAAATTTGTCCTCTGACAACGAGGGCAAAAGGGGCAAAAATAAAACGAGGGCAAAAGATTCTCTATGTGCAGTTCTTAAGCATCTTTTTTGCCAAACAGAATCATGTGGTAAATACATGCTATGTGTCCTTTAGGTTTCCGTGTTATGGTGTTTGCTTCAGCGGTCTTTTTCCATTTTGTTTTCATTTTCCAGGTTGTTTATCTGATGTTTTCGTGTTGACAGGGTGTGTGATAAACTGTCAGTAAACTTCATTGTGATGGAGTGATCTTTCACCTTTATTGATAATGCTTGTCATGATGATCACCACGAATTTCCGCTAACATACGAAAATTTGTAAAGGCGTTTATTGACTTCTCTCTTCCTGAAACACAAAGCACCATCCAAATATCCGTCAACATAAATACATATTGGCATAAAAACATTTAAGTCATTTGACATAGAAATATGCAGCTTTCTTTTTTCGGAACATAAATAATACACTTTCGTAAAATAAAAATACATCTTTTCCTTGTTTTTTGTTTGATATTTTTAGAATAGACATTATATCCTTCCCTAGTGTTTGTTAAGGGTGTTTACGATAGAAAGTGGATAAACCTAATCACATGGGTGTATACGGTGTGTAATTTTTACAATAATCTTAAACTGACATTGAGTATCTCACAAAACTCTTTAAAACCCATCATGGTCATGACGTCGTTCTATCAAAACTAACACCATCGTTAGAAATGTGTAATCATTGAAGAGCTTAACATACACGGTTTTGAATGTTTTATAGCAAGCAGGACTTCGAAAAAGATCAGTCATGGTTATGGAGTATGCCTTTTCCACGTATGTGTTTTGGGGTACTGTAGACATGAACAAAAAAGGTAATATCACTCAAAATATGTCACATTCTAGAGTCGGCTGACAAAAGAAATTTTCAACAGAAGACTGTTGGGAAAATCAGCTAATACAATTGTACATCAAAGTACCTGCGAGGCTAAATTACTCAAAGTCTGATTTTCCCCAAAGAAGACAAAATAACGAAAATAATACTACGTTATAGGATGACAAATAAAAATGCAAAACAAAACCAGAGCAGAACGACGGCGAACAAATAAGGCCAAAATAACGTTATAAGATCACAAATAAACACAAATTATTGGCAATCATCTTTTAATCATGACACAGTATTAAAGACGTGTAAAATAAACATCTAAACACATTACATAGCATCATTAACCCACATTATATAGAAAGTTGCATAGCACCGGAGTATTCTTCAACATTGTGGTGTGATGAATTCTAACTGTCTTGTTGTTTAAATAACCGGTGTGTGACACGTGGTACGTTTGGTGATTTTATTTTATCTATTAATTCCGTAAAAATCATACAGCATTCACTAAACAGATATTCATCGTCTGCAGAAGTATTTTGTGGGGACCTGCAGACATGTTCACGAAACTTTCCTAAAATTTGTCGCAAGACCGAACTTAGGAAAACGTTATGAACATCCCAAGGTCAACTTAGGATACGTTTTACAATGTTTCTCGATATCTTAGGAACATTTTAAGTTAGGACGTCCTCACTACCCATGGCCATTGCTATTCATTTTTTATTATTTTATATATGCACATGCTATTTGTGACATATTTACGAATAGACAATTAAAATCTAGACACATACGGGTAGAGAAAAGTATTCATTTTTATAAATTTAGAGATATCGTATATGCAATAAACTAGAAAATTGTAAGACCATTTACATTTTTCAATAAAGTAAGAAAATATATGAGAAAGAAACGGATATTATATGCGTTTGCCATGTACTAGTATGTTTTTTACAACTTTGAATATAAAAATAAAAAAGATAAACGGATACCGTGATACTCCAACCAATATGTTTCATATACTAGTATATTTATTTTCTTACTTTGAATAAGCATTCTAAAACTATACAGAGATCGTGATACTAGAACACATGTATATATGTTTACTATTGTGCGTGTGTGTGTGTGTGTGTATGTGTGTGTGTGTGTGTGTGTGTGTGTGTGTGTTTACAATGAATTCAATTCAATTCGAAACCACTGAGCCACGCATTACCTTTACAGAAATATTTAAAAATGGAACCAATGTACCTTGACAAGCTGAAAGAATTGTTTTAGCACACTAAAACTGATGTCTTTCTTTCCATTTTCCGAAAAAATATATTCCAATTGTTTTTATTCAAAACACTGTATCATTTTACCTTTACATAAAAGGTCAAAGTGAAAGGTGGTCAAAAATAACACGTGACACACTGTCATATCATGGTATACCAACATATCAAATAAGTAAAAATGTTATGGCCCGGTCAAACTTTTACTGAGAAGCGGAAGACTAATACACACTAAACAATGTGTTTCCCTTTTGGAAAGAGGAGACATACTTACATGTACTCTCGTCAATGTCATAGATAGAAATGATTGGACAATCGTTATTCAAACAAAGGTCAAACCAGTTTGAATTTGATTAGTGAGTTGTGTGGATTAGTGTGTTATGAAAGGTGAAGATAACGAACAGTGAACAGCACGAAGAGGAACCCAAATTTCAGAACTGAAGAAATTTAAGCAATCTAACGGGTTGTCGTGTCTCTAAATATACTTTCAAGGTTTCTATGAGTTCTTCATATCAATATCAAGATTGTCGCTATATTTATACAAACAGATTGTGATACCCTAAAGTTAGGATGAACATATAGCGAGGCCTGGATTTAGGAAAGCTCCGAGAAACTGATTTAAGACCAAGACGTTTCCTACTACAGCTTCATGAGCATCACTTCAGATCTAGACTGATTTACATATAACAGCGTTGTACTCAGAGCTGACAATACTGGATGGTTGTATTGAATACCCCTATCGACCATTCACTGTGGGACTGCAGAGTTCACACACGTCGGGACTCAATAATTGTAGAATTTATAACGTTTACCTGATCAGGATATAGGGCTCACGACGGGTGTGACCGGTCGACAGGAGGTGCTTACTCCTCATATGCATCTGATCCCACCTCTGGTGTGTCCAGGGGCCCGTGTTTGCCCAACTATATATTTTGTGCTGTTTATAGAAGTTATGAAATTGATCACTGTTCGTTATCTTCACCTTTCATCATTCACCGCGGGAGTTTGCAGAATTGAATATGATACTGAACAGTTACCACGGAACAATGTAGGGTTCATACCATTAAACACTAACTGTGAGATTCAGTGTAACCATTGGTATTTTGTCAACTTAGCTTTAAACGAACTTTGAACATAAATTATCATGATTTGTTATGTCGAAATACAACAGTAGTCCGGAAGGGTTTATACTTTTTCCCGTTTCCTTTAATACGGTAGGACTTTAAGATACAAACGTCGCCAGATATAGATTGATCACTGTTCGTTATCTTCATCTTTCATAATCATTGCAGTATAATGTTGTGATGACCATATAAAGCACGAGAAACTGCACTACAACACTGTACATGTACTACATTTAACAAAGTACCATATATCTTACATCGGTTCTACAACCACCACTCCCGTGGGATTCCGGGGTAAACTATGTCCGTAGCACCCCTTGCGTGTCGTAAGAGGTGACTAAATGGGACAGACCTTCGGATAAGACTGCAAAAGCCGAGGCTTCGTGCCACAGCAAGTGTTTCACGATAAAGATTCATCCATGCTGAAAGGCCGTACGCATCGAAAATAGGCCTAAATTTTACAGGCCTTCACCAGAAATAGTAACCTCACCATATGAGTGAAAGATTCGCAAGCAGGGCGTGAAACAATATACAACAAACAACAAGACATTGTGATTAATCAAATCACAAACTTATATCATTTGTCAGATTTTAAGTTTGATATTTCATGCTAACGATTATGGCGACTAAAAATATCGTATATGTTTCAAAAAGTGTTCATTTTTAATAAAATAATAAAAAAGATATAGGGATCATGGCAGATGTCACCGGTCAACAGGGAATGCTTACGTCTCCTACACTTCTTATTCCCATTTGGTATGTCCAGAGTTTGTGCTGTTCTTTGTATGATCACTATCAGTTATCCTCACTGGATCACAATCATGTGCGATGAATCAATATGATTTCAATATCTTTTCGTCACTGTATCCTATAAAATGTTAGAAAGCCTCAGAAACATTGCCCTATTTAGAAGATACCTGCTTCCACCTCTGGTTCGTGTTTCCCTTCTCATAATTTCGCATTCTTTGTGGGATTTCAGATATTGGTCATTTGTCGTGATATTCACTTGTTCATATGCAACCAATAATGAAAAAGGTGAACATATCGAACAATGGTCTAATATCTCATATAAAGAAGATCAAATTAAGAGTAGGATAAACATGGACCCTGGACATACCAGAGGTAGGCTCAGGTGCCTAGGAGGTAAAATAATCCCCTGTCGACCGTTTACACCTGCCGTGACTTCTATATCTTGCTCAGGAAAACGGAGTATGTATGGAAAATTGAACGTCTATAGTCTATAGTGTTTGTTTTTACAGTAGTAGATATGTGAATTGAATTTTGGAAGAACGTGTCGATAATTTCAGTGGCTGCTGAATGCATTAACTTAAGCGCCCTTGGCAACTCCGACCGACAGTTACAAAAATGACTTAGTCCCACAAATTAACGTATATGTTTGCCCTCCACTGCATTTTATAGTCTTTATAGAATTTATGACTTTGATCGCTGTTCATAGAAAGTTAAAAAAAAAACAACAGAGACTGAATTCCACTGTTCATAGAAAGGTTCAAAATAACAGACTGGGTTTCACTTTAAACTTAGAATGTTTCAATTCGACATCTACATCTATTGTACTTTTCAATTATCTCGAACTTTGTACAGAATGTAGCTACTTGATACATGTTAGAATAATGTCTTAAATCAGTGATCAGCCTATAGACAGGTAACTATGATAGTACAGATGAATGCTACTGTTAAAGTTTGGGCTATTCTAAAACAATCGATTTTCCACTAGTGAATTGTCACTCAACGTGGACGAGAAGTGAAGCCATCACGCATGAATTAAGGTATTAATCGTTTCATCCAATCAGAGGTTTCCAAATCCAGCTCAAGAGTATAAATAAGAGACACCGAGCTAGTATGAAGTGTATGTGGTAATCAAAACATTATGTTCTGGTTAAAGGTAAGTGAACATTTGATGAAAAGTTAACTTTTAATGGTAGGCGGAGTATTGTCATCAAAGAATTATTTTTCAGATCTGGTAAATTTGCAGTATAGCCCCCACCCCCCACCCCCCACCCCCCTACAAAATAATATGCAGTTTATGACATTCTAGGAAGTTATTGACTGGGAAGTGTGATATCCCGTTAGTGATTCTTTAAACAATACACCATGATCATGAAACATGCAAATTCACTTTTTACTGAATATTTCATCTAATTCAAGGCCGATTTGGCAGCCAAAATGGCAAAGAAAAATGAAAATAAATTCCAAATTTCATGTATTGTATTACTGTAAATAATGCGGGTCATTACTACACCACTGCCTACCACAAGACGTAACATCGTTCGTAAGACATTGACGTCATAAATACTAAAACGAACACGAACACTGTTGTGAATGTGGAATCTCTGACGTAAGATATTGGAATGACTTGACCAATATCTTACCTATCATGAAAGTGGTATAATCAGTTTTCAAATCGAGGCAGACTTCTGACTAACAAGTTTATATGCTCATTATAACGATTAAATTCACAAATACAACATGTAATGGTCCAAATGCTGACTGTCATGTTTCATACCAATTGAGGCCGTTCTTTGCACATTGATTTTCACTACCGATTTCACAGTTTACCAGATCAGGATAAAAGTCTTAAGGCGGGTGTGACTGGTCGACTAGGCACCTGATGCCACTTCTGGTATGTCCAGGAGTCCGAGTTTGCCCTACTCTTACTTTTTATTCTTTATTGGAGATAAGAGATTGAACACTCTTTGTAGCTGTTTTCACTTTGATGGCATAGCAAAGAAAACCACTACTCTGGACGTGAAATGTGAATGGTTTGGGAAGAGAATGTTTTCTCTTTAATTTGTTGTTGGAAAATATGGAGCACAATTTGCTTATGTATCATTTTTATCCCACATTTGCAGTCGTTTTCCTAGTAGGGTTAAATGATGCTGACTGATTGTATATATACGCCATTCATAATCATTACAAGTCTTTTGAGACATGTAAGTTAATTTGCACATATACAGTCGAACTGGCATAGTATATCACAGATTGATTGATGATTGATTATATCGTCTTTAACGTTCCTCTCAAGAATTGTTCACTCATATGGAGACATCACCAATACTGGTGAAGGGTTTCAAATTTATGCATATGTTCGGCGCTTACGGTCAGTGAGCAGTGCAGGTTCTTTAGTGTACCGTACCTACTGTGACATGGGACATCAGATTTTAATGTGGGTCTTTGGTCCTGGATTTGTGGGGTTTAGGTAGCATTTTTTTCTGGAATTGATAAATCAACATTCAGAGTACTGAATAAAGGCAAATTAATTCAGGATTTCCATAACAATTTTCATTACAGACACTACTGAAGTCATATACCCCTATGTAGATCTTTATGAAATTAATTGGAAACATTTATTTGTCGTTATTTTAAAATAAAAACAAGAAATTTTTTTACTTACATTTATTTATCAGGAAACATGTCAATAACTAACACACATGTCATTTTCAATATGTTCATCAAGTTTTAGAATAATAAGTACAACATTATTGAATTAGCGTTATTCTCCAAAATGTTAAAAAAACGATCAAATGTGGACACAATTTCCTTATATCAAGGTTTGCATATCATTTATTCTGTTTATAGTAATAGATGTACATCTGTTGTAATTATTGATGAAAAAGTCCACACCTCTCCATAATAATTTCAAATTTATAGCTTCTAGAGTATGTATACCCCCATGAAAAAAACGAAGCCCGGCACCATACAGCTGAGCTATTCAAAATCACTCATGAATTAAAATTTTAAGTAATTCCACGAAAAGACGCAGATAATCATTCCTTATCACCTTGGTAAAATGTTTGTGAAAAATTAAGGAAATATATCGCATAATGGACTTGATAAATAATTTAATGAAAACAGTTATTGTTCTTGAATTCAATATGTTGAAATATATCATTGCCTATTCAAATTTAACTAAGACTTTTGAAATATTTTATGGCTAACAATGAAGCAATCAAAAAGGATAATTTGCTCTGAATTTGCACATTTCTTGCATAAATGAGGAGATTTGAAATGTCCCGAGGATAATCGTGTGTTTATGATATCTTTCTCGATAGTTCTCACCTGCATGTATATAAACTGTGACATTCTAGCTTTCATGCAGTGTCTTATGTGTTATGATATATGTTCTCGATATGTGCATATGTTGAAGAGAGCGCCATAATGTAAACTACTTTGTATAACTAATTGTACAATGCTGTATAAATAAAGGATGTTATTATTATAGGGGCAATTCGGGGTAACAAAAGAAAATATATTATATATTATATGCAACTTTCTTCGTGAGTACTCAGAAGTTGAAATTGAAAAGATATACATGCGTTCCCCATTGACAATATATCCGTGGTGTTTGGTGATCAGGTATTTCGACAGTTTTTTTTAGTTTACCAGTGTTTATCAGTTTTAAAGACAGGAGAATATATATATATATATATATATATATATATATATATATATATATATGGTAACAGGACAACTCGCCCCCAAGATAACTCGCCCCCTCCTCGGGACAACTCGCCCCCAAGACAACTCGCCCTCAAGACAACTCGCCCCCACGCAGGACAACTCGCCCCCTTTCTGGAGACAACTCGCCCCCTCATACCATAGATGTTTACAGTTATTTTTCTTGGTCTAAATCCATGAGAAACGTATTGGAGAAAATTGATAAATTTATTGTAGATAATATATACATCACATGCACGTACACATAAATATCATAATACACAGAAAAGCTTAGTACAATGATAATTAACACAGCTATAAAGGTCACATTAACTGCACATTATTGTCCACCGTAGATTTGTCCGCATTTCTTCAGGAGTCGATTCACGCTGATGTGTCCCTCGTTGTAGTCGTCCCAGAGCTTATTCATGCGGTACTGTAGTAGTCTGGTTGTCTTCCTCTGGTAGCGGCGTAGCTTTCCCTCGTTGATCATCTTCAGCTGGTTGGGGATGGCGCTGGCTTCCTGGTGCAGCAGCGTGGTCAAAACATAGAACGGCAGGCAGGGTTTCTGGGCTTTCCGATTGAGTCTATGATGCCATCCTTCCACATCGTTGTTTGTCCTCACAGCCATTCTGTATACCGTCCATGTGGCAGGTGTCCATGTGTCGCCTGATATCCAAGTTCTTTCGATATAGTTGCACAGCTGGCTTAGTCGCTGGGTTGTGGCGGTCTCCTTCAAGGCGAAAAATGTTGGTGGAATCTGTTCCTCTGGGAGAAATGGGAGAGCAAGGAGTTTCCTGATGAATTTATGGATGCTGTCCAATTGGGAGTAGTCAATCTGAAATGAAAAATAAATTGCATGTACTATAGTATTAGAATACGTGGAAGAATAATTCCAAATAATCAATTACCATTTCATTATCGTTCAAATTGACAATACATGTCCTTTGATAAATATAGTTTTACCTGTAGTTCAAGCTCCTGTACATGGCGCCAAACCGCTTGTCCCCAGTGAAAGGCGCATCCATGTATCCTCATCTCACCGAAAACAGATTTGGCTCCTCTCCATAAGCCCTCCTCGAAATCAGCTACCAACAGCTCGACGTTAGGGGTATTCGGCAGAAGATCGATGATGTTGGCAAGCACTTGAAATTTAAACGAAATGAATTAAACATTCTTATATATATACATGTACTGAATTATTTCATTTTTAAAACATTAAATTCTAATTCTGAATATCTGAAACGCTAACCGGAATTATAATATTTTTAAATACCAGTAAATGTATACCTCTTTGTAATCCTTTTTCCTCCTGCGGGACATCAGGACAAAAATCCCTGGCAGCTGCTTCATATCCTCCCCGGATCTGGCGAAGAAATGGATGGACAGCAGTTGCACGAATGGCCTGGCCACAACCTTGAAGGTGCCGTCTATGAACCACGTCTTCGCTCTGGACAGGTGCTCAAGCTGTTGGTCACTAGCAAAGATGAGGTGGCGATGGCTTCCGACCTTCACGTCTCCTCTGTAAAATGTATCCGATGTATGTCGGCCCAAGAACTCGGTGTCGATCTGGAATAAAATCATTCAAATAAAATAATTATTTTGATAAAAGTTGATTATTACAAAATATGATAGTGTATTTCTAATTAATGATACCTCAAAATGAATGTCCTTGGGTTCATTAGGACGATCTGCCTGCCGTCTTCTGTTAGCTGTCCTTACGGCGTTGATAAACTTCGGTCTGGCATGCTCTGGTTCTCGTGGGTCTGCGAATTCCTTCATGATGTCCTCTACGATGGTTGGTGCTGAGGCGAAGATGTCCTCCTTGGCTTTGTGGATGATATTCTTCGTCATCTGGACTGCTGTTAAAATTCCTGGCTTGGAGAAATGGCTGTGGGATTTTCCGTTCATGATGAAGTTGTCTCCCTGTTATTTCACTGACGCTGGGCACGTAACGTTGGAGTTCCGCACGCTGCATCGCCACAACACAGAGCTATCGTTGTTAGTCTTCTTTACCACGAATGTGTATCCATCGCTGCTTACAAGTTTTCTTTTTCCACGCTGTGTGGTTCCCTCGGTTACAGTGAATGTGATGCTGGCCTCGCTGGTGGATACTTCCTCCGGGGCTGAATGGTCGACGATGGAGTCCTCTTCTACATTGACTGGTTCATTGTGTTGGATAGTGGGGATGACGATGGATGTATCAGGCTCAATGTCTGTAATCCTTGTGCTTTCTGCCTCTGGGTTTATCAAGGACGTGTCCATGGTCATATCGGGTGGGGGAATAGCGGTGGTGGACTCGGCATAGGGGATGGTTGGCTCACAGCAATCTGCGCAATTGAAAAGGATCTCTCCAGAGGTCTTCATTCTTTTATAATCTTCTCTAGTAATGCCTACGGACAAATCGTATATGAATAATGATAATATTGTAATTTTTATATAACTTTTAGATATAATTTTACAGCTATGTTCATTTTATGTAGATTTTGCGTTTCTCAAATTAATCAGTTCTGAGAGTCTTTTGATAAAAATCATAATATGAATTAAGTTATTTGAAAAAAAAAATATATTGTACAATTAACAAACCTTGGGTGCAAGTTTTATGCGGCTTCCCTTGACAAGAAAGACAACATAAAACTTCCTGGCGCCGGCGAACTGGAAGATTGCAAATGCAACACAAGTCAGCCATGATCAAACTGTTGCAAATTCCGAACTTCGAGTCTTTTTATGCAAGACGAAAAATTTAATTTTCACAAGCCGTGAAACTCCAGTGCTTGGGTTGAGTATACTCATCATCACTTTGATGTAAAATATATAATTACAGCAGACACAAGCTAGGTTATGATAGGGAGTGTATTAGCCGGCTACTCAGCCGGCGTGGTATAATTAATTATCAATTATCTGTTTGTGTTGCTTTAAATCTAATTGTTTGATTTCCCCCGCTCTTAAGGATTTATTTTGAACGTTTATATACTCACTTTTCACTTTGAAATCGCCGCGTCGCGTGAAAATAATAAGTATAAAACAACGTTGTACTAAATATTATGAAGTATACATACCGTATTGACACCCCCCCCCCCTAAATATCCCAAAATTTTATTTCTTTTAAATAAATAAGTGAAGATCAGTAAATATAATTCTTATTCAATATTGAATTATGAAAAATATACCATTTTTCTATTTTGTGTATAATTCTATTAGAATTTCACTATTCGTTTTAAAGTACAAAATAAAAAGACGTATCTTTACTGGGTTAAAAGTATAAATTTTTGTACAAACAAAATAACAAAAAAAGAAATAAATTGTGATATTATATATAGCATTGGGGGCGAGTTGTCCCGAGGAGGGGGCGAGTTGTCTTGAGGGCGAGTTGTCTTGGGGGCGAGTTGTCCAGCATTCATATATATATATATATATATATATATATATATATATATATATATATATATATATATTAAAAGAAATAGAATAAACAGTACACAAAGTTAAAAATTTAACGCAAGCGCTTTCATTTTATAATCCTCAGGCGTTACATTTTAAAATAGTTTTAGAATTATTACATATATTTTAAAATGTAACGCCTGAGGATTATAAAATGAAAGCGCTTGCGTTAAATTTTTAACTTTGTGTACTGTTTATTCTATTTCTTTTAATATTTTATACCGGACACTGTGATTGTTTTTAAAAACACAATTTGGATATATATATATATATATATATATATATATATATATATATATATATATATATAGGGATTATGTTTTAAATTTAAGACACACTTTACAATGAATCACAGATATGTACATTTTTTGTTTGTTCTATTTAACGCAAATCCTTTAGTATGTAAAGTGTGACGTTAACATGACGTTGACAGAAATACAAGAAGTGACAAAACCCACATTTCTGTGTAGCAACATCGTTTATATATTCTATGCATACAAAACAACACATTTCAATGCTTCAAATCAATATGAAAAACGCCATATCATTAAATCAATCTAAAGACATCATGTAGATGAAGTCATCTGTAGATGAAATCATGGTACAGTACCCGCAACGTTATTCTTGACATTCCTATCGTGTTCTATCGTGCGTGTATCCTATCGTATCTTGCGTGTATCCTATCGTATCGTGCGTGAATTCTATCGTATCGTGTTTTGTGTTTATCAGGTTTTCCGTTTTCTATCGTGTTTTGCGTTTATCAGGTATATCGTGTTTTGCGTGTATCAGGTTTTCCGTTTATTGTGAAAATCGATTATCGTGTAGCTTCGGAAACTATCGGGATTGTATATCAAATCTAATGAAAAATTACGATACTTTTCGAAAGCTGTATTCGTTTTGTTAAAGAAGCTATTTTTAGGAATCGAGTGAAGATAATCTATTTGAAGGAGAACATAAATCTGTCGATTTTAAGGCAGACGAAGAACTATTTATCTGTCCCGAGAGGGTGAGAATGTATCACAATTTCATTCTAAGTAATATGAAAAGTAGGCAGTGGTTTGCCGAGCAAAGCGGGGACAGTAAATCTGAAAGCTCCTTCATGTACAGTTCATAAACATTTGCTTGTCTAGAAACAATTATTTGTAATTAACACTAAAAGAGACATAGGAAATTTCGATTTGAAAGGAAAAATCAGTAAAGTACGTTGTTTATTACATATATTTTAATAAAGGCTCGTTTTCTTCCGATTTTTTTCCCACCTGTGTTCTATTTATATATCCACCATTGAACTTGTGAGTGTCTGTGTATCACCCGTGTTTTGACTGCAAACATTCTCAGGTACATATATTGTATTTGACACATTTAGAAGATTAAGTTTTAAAAGGGTGCAAGGGTAGATACTGGAAATTGATACAGGGTTTGATGATTATTTGTTTTTTTTTTTTTTACATACTAAACATAATTTTTTAACCGTTTCAAAATTGTGAATTTAAAAAAGCCGTGTTTTATTCATTTTTACCCCATAGTTTATTTATTTTTGTTATTAAGATATCAATTCAAATACATATGTTCCAATTACTTATGAATATCAATCATCACTCCGTTTAGAAATATCTAACGTAAGAAGATTTGGTGTAATGCAGTGGATCCTTTTTAAAGCGGTCATGATGAAAATAATTGTAATTGTTGAATGACCAGTGAACTTAGAGCTTGATGCAAAATAACCCCCTCCTCGCTACACAAAAAAATTTCCTTGGTTTATTTCACATTCAAGATAATAGACATTATAATTAGAGAGCTACTGAAGCATGATATCACAACATTATATTACATTTAATTAATCCCCAGAATGATTTATATATTAAACATTATATAATTTTAGAATCATTGGCTGGGGAAATTCATATAGATATCAAAAAATTAATTAAATACCGTATACAGTTTAGTTTTCTGATTTTAGCTGTGATGGCGTAAAAAATTGAAATTTTTTTTTTAATACGACCGTGTATTAAGAAATTATACGTTTTAGGTGTATAATGAATATTGAAACCCTTCAGTACTATTGCCAAAATAATGTAATTATATATGTTATCGGTATCAAAATTTCGTTCTGTCTAAATTGATTCTGAATTTACAACATTTCTATCAGGTTTTCCGTTTATAGTGAAGATCGTTTATCGTGTTTTGCGTTTATCAGGTCTATCGTGCAGATCGTTTATCAGGTTTTGCGATTATCAGGTTTATCGTGTATCCTATCGTATCGTGCATGTGTCCTATCGTATCATTCGTGTATCCTATCCTATCGTGCGTGCATCGTGTTCTATCGTTTATCATGTCAAGAATAATGTTGCGGGAACTGTACTACAATTCAATAAGTGGAACTCGCAATGAATTGAAATCCCCACACCTATAGATGAAATAATGGTACTATAAATCAATAAACAAAAGTAGCCGCATCGTGTTTGCCCAACTATCTGTTTTGTATTGCTTATAGGAGTTATGAGATTGGTCACTGTTTGTTATATTCACATTTCATGTGTACAGTGTGTGTTATACTATTATAACAGCTGTTTATGAGATTTATTATGATGGTTTGAATGCCCTCTGTTCATTCTAGATGAATCGATTTATTACAAATATCGGGGGAAATATCATGACGTAAAATGTACATAGGGATTATGATGTAATCACAACGTTAATATGCGTAGGTCTTATTTTGCTAACAAAACACCACTTGACTGTATATCGAATTCTTTTTTCATAAATACATTATATTCCTCATTTTCGGAGAAACAATGTTTCATTTCTTGTGAGCCGATTGTCGAAGTTGCCCATGGAAAGAGTAATGCGGTGGTGTTGCTATAGATATGCTTTCAAGTACTTCTTAAATTGTAATTTTGTTCGATATCTGGAATTGTGATGTCCGTTTATGTGGTGTTTCATGTCCTGGCACGTCTCTCCACGATGATACCTTTCATATGTCGTGTTCATGGGACAACGTTCGTGACTATATGTGACTCTGTGATGTGATTTTCCTGTTCGTGGATTTTCTGGGATGCGCTGTTTGGCCGTGACATTTTGTGTTATGAACATCTTTTAGACTGCTAGAGTGTTAATGGTTTCATAGAATAAAGTTTTATTATACAGTAAATCATAGGTGTAAAGCATGCATTGATTTGCAAAATGCATGCGATTGTAATGTATAGTGCAGCAGGTTAAACTTGTCAGAATTTGAACATTCTTCCAAATCATGGGGGGGGGGGAGCTTGTTGTGATTTGGGAGCAAATTTTAGAAACAGCGGTCTGACTCGGGGTCCTCTGGTATTGTACAAGTACGTGCTAGTTTATCTGTTCCTTTTACCTGCGAACTCCCAAGGCGAACGTACGTGTTTCTTGAAGCTCAGCACTGTAGTTATAGCATTCGTCTAATTTGTGTAAATTGTTTGTTATTCATCAGTTAATATCCTGTGTTTATAAGTTTTTTGTGTGGTGTTCAGTTTTTAAAACAATCTTTATTATTAAACACATGTATGTGCGTTCGTATGACATTTATTTCTACAACAAACCCCTGTTAATCAAAACCGTTAATTAGAAAACTTTTTATGCTTAATAATGGGTTTTTTTAAATGACGAATTCCAACTATTATTTTCATCTGCCTTTTTATTTATTGGGTCATCATCGGTAATGAGAGTGCGGCTTGAATCGAATCTGGAAAGTTAATTTGAAACTAGGAAAATGGAGGGAATGTTGTAGATGTTCTCTCCTTGTATTACCTTCAACATTTTCTGAATTTCCGTTCTAATATATATATTAAAAAACATGAAAATATGGTTTGAACAACAACAAAAAATATTCTGCTTTCCTACCGTGTAGACTGAAGGCACGACCAATCGTAACCGAGGCAGATTTCTTCATAATCAGATGGTGCTTCCTCGAGTGGTCCAGAAGTCGAAAGCCTAGTATTAATCTGGCAACAAAAACTTTAATCCAATGACTGGCAGATCTGTAGGGGTTAAAGGGATAGCAACCCCTTTTTCATTTGAATGAAAAAGGTCATTATTTCCCATTATTTTGGGGTTGTCGATCTCTGTTCCCTTCCTTTGGCATGAAAGGTACAAACTTTGGGAGTAATACCCCCTCTCCCCCCCCCCCCATCAACATTAGTACCGTATAAATTTTACATTATGACCCCTGGGTCGAGGCCTCTGCTGATGGATTGTTAGTCCCCGAGGGTCTCTACAGCCTAGTAACTAAGTACTTCGTTACGAGCTTGAAAATACGGATGTGTATTTAATTGCTTTATAAAATTTAGAAATTCATTTCAAAATTAAGGAATATCCCCCTCATGCATAGCTCTTATTCTTAGACGAATTTGACTCCACTTTTTTTTGGGAACGCTTTTTTGTTATTTCGGATTTTTATAATTATTTGTCGAAATGCGCATCTGGTGCATCAAAATAGGTACCGTATAAGTTTTACAGAATTACATACAGATTGTCTTCCTTATGCTGATAATAATAAATTATAATAGTTCGTTCGCCGAAAAATTGCAAAAATTAATCACAATACAAACTTAAATCTAAGCCCCGAATTAAAAAAAAGTCTAGTTAATTAGTTAGGTAGTCACATGGTACGTTGACGTCACATACGCCCTTCTTCGATCAACTGATTGTGAAAGTAGTGTGGGATATTAAAAACTCGGCTTTTAAGGTCCTAATTTATTCACCATGGGCAACATTTAAATTGATGTTGACACAAATTCCGCGTTTTATATTTTTTTGCCACTAGTGTATACAAATAACGATGTATATACCAAAATATAGCGAGGAAAGCGAGAATGAAATATCGGCAATATTGCGAGTAAATAATTTTTATAGGGCTTGAAGCTTTGGTGTTTTCCGTCGCGTTGCATATATTTCAGTCATATCTCAGTGGTGATTAAAAATCCAAACTATAAACAGGCGTTGAAGATTTCTATTAGCCGTGGCTTACTACTTCGAGTTTCATCTTTTCAAAACATTGGATAAATGAAAAAATCACAAATAAAACATGCATGATGGGTAAGTCCATGAGGAAACAAAGTTGGTAGTTAATAAATGAAAGTTTCAACCAATAATTTCGACTCCGCCATGCCTAAATAAAATATTTTATTCAAACAAAACGTAATTTTCTCGTCAGTTGACCACAGATTATTACAACACGTATGTTATCATTTATTTACGATGACAGACAGTATATTGTGTATCATCACTTAGTTATCACATGTATAAACTCATCAACATATTGATAGAAATTAAATTCAATATCTGCATCTTAAATCGAGTGTACACAATTCTGTGTCCGTCCTGTTGGTTGGTTTCCTGTGGAATTTTTGTGGATCTGATTATGGACGATACACCTCCTGTAATGTATTGCAACAGTCAATGTATTGATTTTAAAACTACTCATTGATGTATTCAATAAAATGAAACGATGTATGGTTCTATGATATCTGCAATCATAAATTGTACCGTGATCCGGGTTAGAATAGGTCCTCAGTATTCCTGCTTGTCGTAAGAGGCGACTAAATGGGGCGGTCCTTCGGATAAGACAACAAAATCCGAGGCCCTGTGTCACAGCAGGTGTGGCAGAATAAAGACCCCCTGCTCAAAGGTTGTAAGCTCCAATCATAGGCCTAAATTTTGAAGCCCTTCACCGGCATTGTTGACGTCTCCATCTGAGTAAGAAATTCTCAAGATGGACATTAAACAATTTACAATCAATCAATTGCCATGCAGATATTTAGTAAATGAGTTTACTGTGTTTGAACTGATCAGGTGTTTCCTCCGTATATTATTGATTAGCATTGCTAATGGTTTACAATGATATGGTGATTGTTATTTTTCTGGTCATTTAAAACGAACGAGTTCTGAACGAAAATCAATGATCAATTGAAAGAGACGAACTGAGGCTAAATACCATGAGAAAGTTTTGTCATCCTGTGGCACTTTTCACTTGAAGTAGTTTCAGTTCACCATAAGGAATGCGGGTTCTGCATCAACCACATCATTTGAGATTGGGGTGAAAAACTCTATGAATACTTCTGAATCCTACTAGTTGCGGAGGTACTGACGAGTTCTGATCATCCTTTGAAATATCAATGTTAGCATGTGCTTTTAAAAATAAAAATGATATAAATCACATTAAATACGGACAACATATACAAGTGTGGCTAAAATCTAAGTTCCGTGCAATAAGTGACACCTGCACAATCATCAACACCGTTGTTTAAATGTTTTAGACTTGCATAATCAGGAAAAAAACTCAAATGCATTTTTTTAAATTCCAGTACGGTTTCTTACATGGATTCTACGAAAATGAAAATGGGTGATGCCAAAACTCATACCGGATAATTGACGGCTTGTGATGGTAGGTCGTCATCAAAAAACTCAAATCCACAAAAACAACAAAAGAAAAAAAATAGATAGATTAAGAAAAAAGAATAAACCTACAAAAACCTAAGTCCGAAAAAGACTAGAATAGAATTCAATTTTTCAAAGTTTAGTACATTTTTTTTTCTGGCCACCAACTCGACAAAAGTTTTAAAAAGCCCATCCAATTAAAACGACCCCCCCCCCCTTTGCTTAACTAGATCTATAAAGATAATTCATGTCCTCAACAATTTTTCTCCAAGCACAGGTTTTTTAAAACGAAAATGTGTTTGATTAAGCTAGATATTCTTAATATAATTGAAATTGAAATCTGATTATACTTCAAATACTTGATATGCATAATCATATATCATATAAAATTTAAAGCAAACGGATGTGGTGTTTGTAAATGGTTTGCCTCTGTGATCGATTCATGCAAAGTGAAAGTTCATGCGAATGTGTTAAACCCAAAAGAAATACCGCGTTTTAGCAAACCCAACTAAAATAAGCCAACTTTTAAAATTTAAATTACATGGTGGATTCATTGAACACTTTCCAACAAACCAAGCCATTGATGTATTGCAGACTGATAACAAATGCATGTGGTTCTCTAACAATCAGAAGTTTTTTCTGTCACATTTGGGATTGGGCTGTAATGAGCTGGTTTCGAAAAACTGATGTGCTCATAATGGACCTACACTTTTCTGATCTTAATTGATATTAATTCAGATGATGTTGTCTTGCATCCATAATATTAGTTAAAACAATTGAATTAAATTTGATATTTCAAACGTAAAGATCTAAAATCAACTACAAATTGGATTCAATTAAAATGTTTTAAAAATATTTTTCATATCTAAAGCCTTTGTGATCTTCTTAATAAGTTACCCTATTCATGTTTGTCACATTTAGTAGTAAATAACAACAAGCAATATGTAACGGAAAAAAGCAAGTATCATATAGATAGGCACTATGTCTTCTGTAGCTACGGAGACTGGAAAGCTTACATTGTCATTCCTCGGAATGATACGTGGTTAACGGATAAGAGTAACAGAGTGCGACACCAGTCCATCACAGTCTAAGCTCTCCCTCCAGCCGAAGCCAATACTAATTCAATGTACAGCCGAGTGAACTGGAGTGGCAGTCGTGGTATGTCCAGTGGGCAAATCATCAAATGGCGATATTGCTCCTTCTCTTACTGTTGATATAATGCTTATCTGTAACAAAGAAGGAACAATTTGGTGCAGTCAATATAGCACATTTCATTTCATTGTACCATCTCATTTCCCTGTATTAGAAGCCGTTTTAAAATCAACATTATTGTGGTCTCATAGTTAAAATAATGTGGATTTAATACTGCTCCTTATGTTATAGAACTGTTAAGCAAGATGAGTGAGGTGTTGTTGTGAATACCACATAGATGTACGAAATAAATGGTGATTTCAAGAAGAGGAAAGGATTTTTTGTGAATTTGCATACAAACGAATTGTGCTCCTTTGTTAGCTGACCTGTTTTTATATTCATATGAAGCAGAATTTATTCAAAAACTTCTACGTGAGAAGAAAAAATCTCTCGCTGTGACCTTCAATTCGACATTTAGATATATCGATAACGTTTTGTCTATTAACAGCTTTTAATTAACAGCTATTAACAGCTATTAATAGCTTTCATTCATATGTCGATTTGATATATCCCTGTGAGCTCGAAATAAAGGACACCACAGAGTCGTCCACTTCTGCTTCATACTTAGATATTTGTAGTAGACATTAACGGCAAACTGACAACTCAACTGTATGACTAACGGGATGATTTCAGCTTTTCCATCGTCAACTTCCCACATTTATGTAGCAATATTCCATTATCACCTGCATATGGTGTTTATATATATCAACTGATTCGATATGCAAGAGCTTGTTCTGGGTATAGTCAGTTTTTAAATCGAGGTATGCTACTAACAAACAAGTTGATGGTACAGGGATTTCAACAGTCTCGATTGAAGTCAGCATTTCGCAAATTCTATGGTCGTTATAACGATCTAGTTCGTCAACACAACCTCGCATTGGGTCAAATGCTGTCTGACGTGTTTCATACGATTGTTAAGCCGTTCTTGGCACACTGATTTGACTGCGGATAACTCCGTTTACCTGATCAGGATATGGAGCTCACGGCGGGTGTGACCGGTCAACAGGAGATGCTTTCTCCTCCTAGGCACCGGATCCCACCTCTGGTGTGTCCAGGGGTCCGTGTTTGCCCAACTATCTATTTTGTATTGCTTGTAGGAGTTAGGAGATTGATCACTGTTCGTTATCTTCACCTTGCATTAAATTGTTATTTACAATACTTAAATATTGACCATGTATCGTATATATAATGTGGGTTGTATATTAAGATTTGACATTAATTGCATGTAAAGATGAAGTCGCAAGCCTTGTAGTTATGTTTTGTATTTAGAGTTTACTTTTTGACTGTTTAATAACATCACATATTTCGCGAGAAAATTTCAGACAAGTAATTCATAATCAGAAAAGTAGTGGCCAGATGTAAAGGAGACTCGAGAAATAAATATATTCTATGACTCCAACATATTGTAACATAGTCTCAAATTCAAATCCTCAGTATTTCGCCAGTTTCATATAAAATCTTAAAACATCCATTTTCCTTCCTTAAATTGGTGCTCAATTTACCTCGTGCTATCCAGTATTCATCATTTTTACACCCTTCTCAACATATTGTCCTTGAAATATATTTGGGGATGGTGTAATCAGCAGAATTTGAAGTGATTCCGTATCTTCCAAACAGGTTATGCTATAAGTAAATCAGTATAGAATTATGTCTGACAACACATCGATTGATTTTGATAGCCAGTTGTCTGATATCTTTGAACCATAGACAGGGTGGTATATTATTTTAGAAATGTTAATACTATTATACTTTTTATTATTTTTGAATGGTATTAAATACTCGTATTTTTGGTTTAAATAAAAATTGAAACTTTGTAACAAGACAATTTCTTACATCCTGAAAAGTGGAATGTATTTTAACAGGAAAAAAAAAAGCATACGACGGTATTTTTACGTATAGGTTTATGCCCGAGTACCTATCCATTCCATAAAAGTAATGGGACCGAGGCCTCGAAGGGTACATTGTTTGTAAGGATTTAAACGGTACGAGTATATTGACCCACTTAAAGTCCCGTCTCTTATAGAGGACAGAGAATTTATTTTATGCATTATGAATATACATCTTAATATTATATAAGTAAGGACGCTGTATATTTTTTCATATAGAACATCTGTTTAATTACTTCAACAGATGTCGTCAACGCCAGCGGCGTAGTGGATAGAGCTTCTGAATTATGTGCGGAATGTAGAATGCTCGAATCCCATCTGTGTCTGGATTTTAATCTGAAATGAAAATGTTCACGATATTTTGGTTAAATGTAAATTCCCATAGTGACAAAGAGATATTGAAATTTGTACATACAGAAAATGATAAAAATCAACTCAACAGAACAATGTTATGTAGTTGTCTGAAAATCTGTATAATATAATGACACCACAAGTGGATTTTAAACTAAAATACGTGTACTTCTTCCGTGATATCAAGTCACCATGAACTTAAAGGCATGAATTAGTATTATGCTTTAGCAAAATGAAATTTGGCCACAATATAAATGACTAGAAATAGCTTATACATTCACTTTCATACAGTTGTATTATTTCTGAATTGATTGGCTTCCCAGATGAATATAAAATTGAGAATAAGACAAACGCGGACTACTGGAAACATCAGAAGTAGGATCAGGTGCGTACGAGGATACCTGCCGTGTGTCTTATATCTTGACCATGTAAGCAAAGCAATCCATAGGCAAAATCAGTATATCAAGAACGGTGTAACAAACGGTATGAAAAACCGGCAACACTAACCCGCCCGTCAGTATCTGGTACCGATCCAAAGAAAAAAAAAAACCACAGCAGACCACGCCATTGTTTACCCAACAGTCACATCTTCTTTTCTGATCTTCTGAAATGTTCAAATACGATAATAGAAATAAACAATAAAATAATATTGAAAACTTACCGGATTCCATGTTTGCGATTATTGTCGTCATTGTAATAAGTGTAATAAACAGGAAAATAATGTGATTTTTATTCGATCCCTCATCTCTCCAGACGTACAGAATACACGAATAACTTGTATAGGCGATGTAAACGCATGCCTTATACACACCGAGTACACTTATAACTAAAGAAAAAGTAGAACTTGAACATAACAAGTAAACGTATACGATGTATATAGCGAGAAAAGGTATGACATTATAAATACATACCGAGTAAAATTATACCTTATAGACACCAAACAAAAGGTGAACTTGTACATAACAAGTAAACGTGTAACTTTTTACATAGTTACATTAATGATGTTTTGCTTTATATATAGTAGCCTATTCCATAGAGAGAGAAAATAGTTTTACTCACCATCATTGACAAATGGAATATAAATACACACCAGAGTTGAATATATGGATATAAAGGCCCATCAGCGCTGAAGACAGGGATGCATGTCTACTACGGTCTCTAGGTAGCAGTGCATTGGTGAATCTTCCATGGTTTTATTGATTTGTGAGCTGTTCTAATTGATCACTTTTCATTTTATACAGTGTGTCCGTTTGATGGATTTCAATACATGAATGAAAAAAGTTGTTGCTGTTTTATAATATAGATTACATTACGGACATTTATTTGAAATGTATAAAGGTATCATCATTTTTCCTAATCACATGACGATATGCTACTTTTGAGACAATAACTAACAGTAAATTGTTGTGCAAATTGACCCCAGGTAAAAAAAAACCAACTTTACAATTAATCAGGATCATGCAAAGATTCAGTTGACTCGTATTGTCAGCTGTATGAGAATGATGACTGTTTCCACGTTTTACTGACAACACCTTAATCAGCGGCATATCAAACAAGACAGATCTGATTATGTAGACAGATGTCAGATGTCTGTAATGTTTAAAAGTCATTCGAAATCGCATCAAATTAGATCCTACTCACGGTACACAATGGTATGTGGGACAAATTGTTAACATTAGAGATGTATCTGTACATATATATGTCTGCGCATGTATATGCATTGATAGGGTATGTCATACTATTTGTAAATAACTACATAAAATAACAAACTTACTTCCGATGCCAAGGGCAGTTTAGATATTGGACAATAATCCAATCTCTACACAAGGAGTTTACCTCGTGGATTGGAATTCTTCAAGCTTTAAAGCCATTTCAAATCGATGTTTTCAATGATGTTAGCGGCAAGAGATACAATGTCATTCATTGCTGATAAATTCATGCATCATGTGTCATTGACGTATACTGTAAATTGCTACTTTACAAATCAGTGTTGTATACATTGTTCAAAATGTTTGGTACATGTTGAATACTTGCCAAATCCGGTTATTGTCGAAAAGACAGTTTCTGCATCAGTGGAAACTGGGATGAAATCTAAATAGATAATGATATTCATATACGAAGATGCATGGATATTTCTTAGGTGGATAGGAAAGAAACCACTTCTAAGATTCATTTCAGAGTAACTTGGGCTTCCGGGGGTTTGACACTCAGTACTTAATAACCAAGAACGCAGAATGAAAGGAAAAACACAAATTCTTTTAAGCAACTCCTGTAGATCAGCTTTTGACTCGATTCGTTTGTATTTATGAAAATTGAAGATACCGAACAGTGATAAATCTACATAACTCAAATAAAGAATGCAAAAGTAAGAATAGGGCAAACACGGACTTCTAAACACACAAGAGGTGGGTGGAATCAGGTGTCTAGGAGGAGTAAGCATCCTTTGTTGATAGTTGTATAATTCTAACTCATAGTGATGCTTCACCAGCTGTTTGAAAAGAGCTTCAAAGTTTGTCTCTTTAGTGTAGTGTTAGTGCTAGTGTTTTAGTTTAACTTTTAGCCATGGCACGAGTAGGACCCGACCTGACGACGCCCTGCTTATGAAGTAAATTCTCTACCACTGGGCTACCGCGACTGATCACCGAACCTGGGAATTGTATTGATTAAGTATATGTAATATAATTTTTGGTAAAGTCTATCCTTTTTTAGATATAAATTTGTTTTATTGCTCTAACAAATACACATCACTTTTGATATAGGCGTACCCATACATATCGTACACCCCCCCCCCCCCCCCTCAAGATGAAGTTGTTTACCTTTCATGTTTCTAACAATGAAAAGACGTCATAAAATCCATCAGCATTATACAATTTATTGCATGGTAGCGAGGGAGATACAAAGATTTATTTACCCTATTTTTCTTGGGTGATCAAATCTTCACATCTCCCGAGCATTCATTAAATAAATTATTATCATACCGAAACAAACTAAGACTACAAGATGCATTCGAAATTGGAGCCAGGTCATCTATACATTGTATGTAGCTGTGGTCGTCCTAACGGTAACACCGCGCCGTCAACGTATTAGTAGGTACACACAAAGGAATACTGTGATGTATTTCTATTCTGCGTGAATTCTGATTTACTTGCTTGATTTTGTATAAGCCAAAATCAGACGATTTCACTGTGTATCAGAGACCCGCACATTCTGTAGCTTATGGACTGTGAAAATAGAATGACTCGGCCTTATTGTGACATCACAGTATAATATGTCTACCTTGACGTAAAATGTATGGAAAATGCACGAGGCTACCGAAGGGGTGAAACATGATGGGGATATATAATGTTTGGGAGACAAGTGATTGTCTTAACCAGTCAGATTAGGCGTTGCATAGAATTCTCATACTGCGCTATGAAAATCACTTTAGCAGGTCAACAGCTGATATATCCTGCAATATACGCTGGATGTACTTAGCATTGTGAATAGCTACTTGAGATGCATGATGTATATTGAGTTTATTATGGTCTCTATAGCGCGTATAGTTGGATTAGACTCTAGAATATATGGTTTATGATATATGAATTCAACGATTACATGTATTCAGATTAGTACGTTACATGAACGGTGAAGATAACGAACAGTGGAACTGATATACATTGATGAAATATATCAGGGAACAAACTTGTTGTGGAGACCAAACCGGTGTCTGTATTCCCGAGGGTAAATGCTATACCTGAATCACAAATTACTTCTTGGAGTTTCAGGTCCGTCAGCAATGGTTTTCTTAGAGTCACAGGGCTGTGACAGGAAGGACGGGAAATCCACTGTAATCGTCTTCTTTTCACCAAGAGAACAATGTCGACTAATGGACAATTGCAAATTAGAGGGTTTCCATATAATCCACTGAAAAAGACAAATATCGTGTATTGATGAAAGAGACAAGATTGTATTATAACCATGTGATAGAAAATTGAAACACTGCTATACTTTGTTGCATTTGCCGGGGGAGGTGCAGTGATAATATTATCATGATATGTGTCCTTTCATTGAGTAATATATTCCACATTCGTTTGAAAGTGTATATACTATAAACCAATTCAAGATACAATGTATGTGTGTGTGGGTACGATATAACACAATGGTGAAGTAAAGCTAACTCCACATGGCCAGGACCCATATTTACTAAAGTTCGTAGACGTAAACGTAAACGTAGGATTTACGTCTAACTTAAGATTAGAGTTACGTACTCATAAAATGGTATTCACAAAACCGTTCGTAGCCACAAACGTAACTTACGATGTACGATTGCACTTACGCGTACGCAGTGGCTATTTTCACTTCGAAGCGTAAAAAGTGCTGCATTATGACGAAAAAGAACACAGAACTTTGTGAGAAAGCAACGAATTTCAACGTATACGTATGCCTGCCAACGGCATGTCGATCAACTGTACCGTTATTCAGTGTTGTTTACAAATCCAAATGGAAGGTTCATCAAATTTAACGCATTTGACTTGTGTATGGATCTGCGATGTTGTAGGTGTTCAAAAAGAAGTCGGCATGGACTGACAAATAAGTTAAGTTGTTTGTGTAGTAATAACCTTAAATGTTTTACCACTGACTACTCGTCACTAGGCCCCTAAATAATGTTAAATTGACTTCAAGGGGATTCAGTACATGACACAAATGGCAAAATCACAGTCCCTTATTCATTTTGTTCTCAACCTATGTAACTGCTATAATGCCTGGATCTTAATTTCTAAATAGTGAGCACATATGTGTTAGTTATTTACAATTTAATATGTGCCCACTATTAACACATTAAGACACAAGCTCATTTGTGTACATGGTAACTTCAAAGTTTTGACAATACCACAATTGAAATTCAAAATTATTTATCCCATTTTTTTTTAATTTCATGACTGGGACAACATCAAAGCAGTAGCATAGCTACCTGTACACAAGTACGCACATGCTTTCACATCATTTCGCAAAAAGAAAAACAAGAATATTGGTGAAAAATGAATCTAAAATATACATTATATATACAGGCACTAATTCTAAAATGTGTGATTTGTACGTGCCTCTCTATTGCATGGTTATAAAATATGAAAATTATTATTGCTTTAACAATATATACTCTGGGCGAACAGGTAGATAGGGTGAATGGACTCGGTACCAGATGAGAACAGTTACAGTCTCTTTTAGCATCATTTCAATTATTGCTTGTGCACATCCATGTGCAAAACTTTCAGCAAATATTGTGACACAAAATCGCATTCAAATACAGTTGTACAACTGTGTGAAGTCAGTGTTAATTTATTTAATGTAGAATAACATTGACTATATATTAATTGGAGATATTAGGTGTGATATACATGTAACATGCACTAGATATCCAAGTTAGCTGACCTCTGTTATTTTTCAAAGGATCATAAAGATGGTCAAGAAATAAATTGCCAACAAACAGTAGCATTCCTTGATTTAGATGCATTTCTCTTCATGTCCTCTCCTGAAAGATTTTTCATGATGCCTCAGGGTTAGGATTGGGATGCAAGATGTACAGTACATATATATGATGTAAGTATATCCACTGTTTGTACACATTTAATCATTTCTGTACTTACAAAGTTTTAAAAAATCCAAAACAAATTATGGTACATGATGTAATGATTTTTGTAATGCATTGATGGTTAAATCCTTAGGCAAAGATTTAAGAACATAAATTTATGAGTTTTTATGATCAAAGTTTGTTCATTTTGCATGTTTTGTACCTGTCTGTCTAAGCATATCTTCACCTTTTTGGCAAAGAGAAATTTAACCAATCTAAGGACATACACTATGTTTCTTTGAAATTATTTTTTATCTCCTCGATATTAAATTTTTTTGCATGATTTCCAAAATAATAGCTGTAATTTTGTCACCAAAATTTTAAATCAAGACTCAATAAAAATTGCTCTATATCATATATTTCTGATCAGTAATAACACATGTATTCAGTTATTTGAAACACCTTTTAATCTCAAAGCAAGCAAATGAATATATGTAATTTTGGTGATTAAGGTAACTCCATACTCGCAGTTTTATCTGATAAAGGTTTAAAATGTGTATTTATTTCCATTCATTACAGTTAAATCTAACAAATTATCAAATAAAATAATTAGGTCATCACACTTTTGAAGATGTAAGACGTACATAAACAGAATCGTATATCACCGTCAGAAAATTGCAATTTTCCTTGAACAGTGTTATTAAAATTCCATACAAACTGGTTATGACAATCTAGCAGCATTCATAACAATTACATGAAACTGTATCTTCGCAAAAATATACAAAATGTCTGTAAAAAATAAAGGAAATCATCGCATAATAGACTTGATAAAGAAATCAATAGAAACAGAGTTATTGCCCTTGGATTCAATATTTTGAAACGTATCATTGATTATTCATCTATAACTTAGACTTTTGAAATATTTTATTTTTAACAAGATTTTTTACAATAACCATAGGAAAAGACTCCAACAAAATTTATGTTCCTATCATGCATAAATCTAAACAAATCATTGATTTTGGAAAATCTGATGACATCACAGGAGGGTGGAATTACTTTAAATAATTATTATCTTGCAAGCCAATAATTCTTCCTTATATATTTCTTTACACTAAAAGCGGTTATCAAATGTACTTTTATTAGGTCACCTGAGTTTACTCAGTAACCTATTGCAATTAGTTTTCATTCGTCGTGCGTTAACAATTGAACATTTTTAACTTCTTAATAATTACCAGTCCAATTCTTTTCAAATTTGGTATGAAGCATCATTGGGACAAGGGGGACCAATTTTCAAAAATCTTCTTATCAAGAAACACATATATATAAGAAAAACTAAATGCATAGTGATGTAGAGCAGGTAAGCCTCTACCAAAATTGTAAATTTTATGATCCCCGAGGTAGGGGTTTTGACCCCAGGGCGGGGTAAATCTTGTTATATAGTGTTTATGTGTATGCAAGGTGAAGATAACGAACAGTGATCAATCTCATAACTCCTACAAGCAATACAAAATAGATAGTTGGGCAAACACAGACCCCTGGACACACTAGAGGTGGGATCAGGTGCCTAGGAGGAGAAAGCATCCCCTGTTGACCGGTCACACCCGCCGTGAGCCCCATATTCTGATCAGGTAAACGGAGTTATCCGCAGTCAAATTCAGTGTGCCAAGAACGGCTTAACAATCGGTATGAAACACGTCAGACAGCATTTGACCCAATGCGAGGTTGTATTGACGAACTAGATCGTTATAACGACCATAGAATTTGCGAAATGCTGACTTCAATCGAGACTGTTGAAATCCCTGTACCATCAACTTGTTTGTCAGTAGCTTACCTCGATTTCAGAACTGACTATACCCAGAACAAGCTCTTGCATATCGAATCAGTTGTATAAAACACTTAAATTACATCTGCTTTAATGCTATTGATACTAAATTGAAACTAAATGGATAGAGCAGGTAGTCTTTTACCAAAATTGTAAATTTGATTTCTCCCAGAGTAAGGGTTTTGACCCCAGGGTGGGGCCAAACTTAGTATATAGTATTTATGTGTAAGTTTGCTGAAAATGTATAAAATATAAATGCAGAAAAGGATGTACAAAAAAAAATGGTGAATTTCACAACCCAGGGTTATGACTTTAAGATGAGTCGAAATTAGTCATATCTTTTGATGTTTTCATGTGAATACACCCATTTAAAGCCTTTCATCAGTGTATGCACTTTGAGGGATGTGAAGTTTTAAGAAAACATCTTGTTTTATACTGTTGCTGAACATTAGATTATAATTAGCTTAGATATTTATAACAGGAAATTTTTTCTAGATTTCATAGTCCATGGAAGTAATGATACTTTTCCACTAGTATTCAGGTGACCGATAAGGCCTGTGGGCCTCTTGTTAGGTTTCTGTTGTTTGGTTTTTTTATTTTACTAAAGAAATATTTTATTAGTCAGTAATACATATTCCTTTGCCATTGGGATATTTTGAGAGATAAAAATGGTTGCCATCACTTTCACAGCAAATATGCCCCTTTAAATTTATAATGTTGTACTACCATGTATTATATGTCAGCCTGAGTAGCTCAGTGCAAAGGTACCAGGTTCAATACTCAATTGTGCTTAAGAGTTTTCTCACCTTCTTTGCTACAGTAAAGTCACATTCATATACCTTACTGCAGTACATATCAGCTGATTTTACATTTTTACTTGCCACAATCAGGAACTATCAAAATATGTTAACTCTAGACAAATTAAACCTGAGCATTTTGTAGAAAGAAAATAGAATGCAAGTGAAATATCACAAAAAATTATCTTTTATTTATAAACGTGAATGACCTTAACTGAAACTTACCATTCTTGGTAAAAAGTATTTTTTTCTGGTTTGGAAAGAAGCCAATTTCATTACAAAGGGAATGGTTAATGAAAAAATACTAAAGTTGACCTTGGGGTCATTTGAAATCTTTTTCTTAATATGGGCTCTTGGGTTATAAATCATTAAAATTAGAAATTGTAGGTGATACTTAATGATATCTTCCCAGATATGATGTACGGTAGATACATATAATGTAAATAAAATCAGTATTATCACAATTTTACAGTTTATTTAACTAACAATTATGTTGCATGTATTTTTCAAGCCTTATGAAATTTGATTGCAGTGTAATGACAGTTGTTTATTTAAATCAATGTAATACTATTATTTTTCTAGGTCTATGGGTACATTGCTGTAATGGCCTGAAAAATATTTTGCGAAACCGAGAAATGTTCATCTTCCATTGCCTTGATTGTGTAAAAGGACGAGCAGAGGAATGATTCAAAAATATATGGCAGGATTGAGAATCTAACCCATGACCCGTAGTATGGTACTCTACCCACTGATCAATCCATGCTGATGGTCCATCTGCTACATTGATGTCATCTTATATATTTATTTATTCATTTATATCATATGGACATTTAAAAATTGACAGTAAAATAAAAAAAGTTTGATATTCAGCAAAATATAATTTGTTACAATACATGTTTAAGATATTAAGTACATGTACATGCATTGTTATGCATACAATTATGTACATGTAATTATATTTGTTAATAGATAAATTTTTAGATGAATTTTCATGTTGTTATTGATATTGACATGTATATGTATTACTTCCATTTCTAGAATGATTTTAACATCTTGATATTAAAAAGATGACATAATAAATAAATCTTAAATATTTGTCAACAAAGTTATCTGGTGGGTTAAAATTTGTAAAGAGGAGCATTAGTACATATGTCGGTTTAATGTGAGAAGCCTTCAGAATGAACTTTTATCAGTGAGATTTTTGTAAATTGGGGGGGGGGGGTGGACTTCAACAAAATAATATGTATGTTGAACGCATCATCCTTGGAGTTTGGTAATATACACTGCAAAGACTTTTACCTAGCTGATCACATATAAAGGTCAATTACATACAAATTATGAATGGTAGAAAGATTCATATATATATGCATTATCAATGAAGGTTTGACTCCTGTAGGATTATAGTTAAAGGAAATGGCACTCTGAAAGATTGAAAGTCTACACATGACTACACTAGTAGGTATCACAATTGCTCTTTGAAACAAATTACACAAAATTGTATTCTTGGAATGAAATGCATATCTTTTTTTTAAGAAATATTTATTTAGAGGCTCATTTCCCTGTTGTGTAAGTTACAATGTAACAAATAGTTATTTGGACTACCAATATTTGTTTATAACCACAAAGTAAAAATCACATATCTATAAGTAGAAATAGTTTTTCTATAGCTGTCAATCACCATGTATTCTTGTACACACAGTGACTCCCTTCTTTTCAAATCTAAAACATTGCATGTTTGATTGCATATATATACATTAATTCTACCATATTTGGAAAAATAAATAAAATGTATTTCCCTGAAAGATGCTAGACCTACCCTATATAATAAGATAAATGGCAAATATTCTTTTTTTAAATAACCTGCATGACTAAAATAAATTATTTCTAAAGGCAAGGTTAGATCGACCCAGTCTGATTAAAATCAAATTTCGCACTTTGCTCGATATACGGACAGCGACTGTCCGTATATCGAACGAAGTGGGAGGTTTGATTTTAAATCAGACTGAGATCCGCCACAAGGTAAATTAGATCGGGCTCAAAATTTTGAGAATTGTCACACAGATGATCTCAAAGAAAACGATAATCTGAATAAATACATTTAATTTGTGTATTACTAACCAGCTTATATGCATCTAGAGGGTTTGTAAGGTCTTTACGCAAGAAATTATCGATAAAAATGACAAGTCGCCATTTGCTTTTTTTATTCTTAAATTTACGATCAGCTTACGTGTACTAGTATAGCACACGTAGAGTTACGCTTATTTCTGACGTAAATCTACGTCTACGACTGTTAGTGAATACTGTCCCACACGTAAACGTACGCTACATCTAGATTTACGCTACGTTTACGTTTACGAACTTTAGTAAATATAGGCTCAAGAGTCCTTGTTTATGTTTTTCTATTTTGTATTCGTTACAGGAACATTGAGATTGATCACTGTTCGTTATGTTCACTTTTCCATTCATTGTGAATATTCTCGGAAAATATCGCTTACTGTTTCATTTAAAAAATGTTGTTAAACTTTGATATTTAGTTATATTTTACTAACAACATAATTACAATGTTGAACCCAAGGGAAGTTCACAATGTCTATTAAGTATGATGTCGGAGTAGATCTTCAGGTTATGTTGTTTGTTTGTTTTTTGGGTCAGGAACATCTCCAGGTCAATATCATTAGAATTACAATTTGGAGGAAGGTAATCACTGAATCAAAATATTTTTAAAGATGCCATTATATATTCAATTTTATGAGAGCTCAGATAGAATAATTTCTTCAGACGAATTAATTTATATGAGCAACTTACATAATTTTGCATCATTCATTATAAGATATATCACTGTTCGTTATTTTCACCTTTCATTGGGTAAAGTAACAAAAATCAACACCATTTTCAAATTTACACTTTTCGTACAATTACTCTCATCGACAATATTGAATTGTCATACAAATAATCGGTATATATATAGATATCCTTACAATATTCATAGTTTCGTCAGTGTATCGATGATTCCACTCTTTAACGTTTTATGTACTAATTAAGTTTAATTGATCAACACTACAATGATGAAATATATTAATATGTAAACTGATTTAATACACGAGCGCATAAATATGGCTTTAAAGATGGGAATTAGATCCATCGGCCACCATTTATTTATTTTCTAACAAATATAATTTTCATACATATATTGAATAGAAATAACACAGTGAGTTCCAAAATAAAACACCACAGAGATGTTATTCTATATTTGGATGTTTTTTTTTTCTTTACAGAACGGAGACGTTGATGGCAATTGAACTCATACACATTATGGCAAATGGGATATTTTCACGTTCTCCATCATCAGTTCCTATATCTATGTTGCGATATTCAATTATCACCTAGTCACCGTACCTGTGTCTCTCAACTAATTCATTTCATTAACGCAATTTTTCCTTATGATCTATTTGGATTGTAATTGTGAACTGCCTCAAAATAACATCTCAAACAATGAAAGACGAAGATAACAAACAGTGATCAATCTTATAACTCCTATAAGCAATACAAAGCAGAGCGTTGGGCAAACACGGACCCCTGGATATACCAGAGGTGGGGTCGGGTGAATAGGAGGAGTAAGCACCCCCTGTCGACCGGTCACACCCACCGTGAGCCCTATATCTTGATCAAGTAAATGGAATTATTCGTAGTCAAAAATAGTGTGCCAAGAAACAATCATATGCATATGTCACATCTGTCAAGATCTATCATCTCTGAAAGTTTCAAAATGAAATATTTGAACGTTTATGAAATAATGCCTCGACAAAATCTTTTTTTTAAATCAAAACTCGGACATATCACACGTACGGAAGTCAATTTTCAAAAAAAAAAAAAAAAAATACTGACGTTACTCTAGAAATAGATAATGTCAATGGTATATGTGAAAATCAAATCAAACACTTGATTTATTCACGAGATGTATAGGGACGAAGAAAGACCAATTTTCAACATTTTACTCCATAAACCGGAAGTTACTATTTTTAACAGTAAGTATTTTTTCCGGCAAGTATCACATTTCTGAAACTATGAAAGAGACCTAATCATACCATGCAAGTTTCGTTTTAGACACATAGTTTTGAAATTTGACGTTTTCTTTATTCATTTCCGGTGACGAGCGGAAGCGACGGCCGAAAAAAATTATATGCGTATGTCACATCTAGAAGTCGAGATACATTATCTCTAAAAGTTTCAAGATTCAATCTTAAACCATTTATGACAAAACACTTGAACAAAATGATCTTTTAAAAACGGTAGATCGAACGTAATTAACGACCAGAAGTAAATATCGAAAAAGGAAAAGGAATGTAGTTCATTTTATGGTGCATCTTTCCTGACAGTTTGATGAAAATCTGTCAAGTCATTTCCAAGAAGTCGTGTCCACAAAATCGGGAAGAAAAAGACCAATAATCAAAATAATAAGAAAAAAGAGGACAAGAAACATAAAAATAAGAAAAAGGTCTTCAATTGGAAACGGAAGACCTTAATAAGAAACAGAGTAAAAACAATATGTTCCCAACTTTGTTTGGGGAACATCATAATGATAATGCAAGGTGAAGATAACGAACAGTGATCAATCTCATAACTCCTACAAGCAATACAAAATAGATAGTTGGGCAAACACGGATCCCTGGACACACCAGAGGTGTGATCAGGTGCTTAGGAGGAGTAAGCATCCCCTGTTGACCGGTCACACCCGCCGTGAGCCCTATATCCTGATCAGGTAAACGGAGTTATCCACAGTCAAATTCAGTGTGCCAAGAACGGCTTAACAATCGGTATGAAACACGTCAGAGAGCATTTGACCCAATGCGAGGTTGTATTGACGAACTAGATCGTTATAACGACCATAGAATTTGCGAAATGCTGACTTTAATCGAGACTGTTGAAATCCCTGTACCATCAACTTGTTTGTCAATAGCTTACCTCGATTTAAAAACTGACTATACACAGAACAATAATAAGAAACAGAGTAAAAACAACATGCTCCCAAACTTTGTTGGGCAACATAATAATAATAATAATAATAAAAATAATAATAACAATAATGATAAGAAACAGAGTAAAAACAATATGTTTCCAAACTATAATGGAAAAAAAAGATGCACAGTCTAGAATACATTGTATACAAAGTTGTTTGAAAATGTGACCCACCAAAGCATTACAAAATAGACAGTTGGGTAAACACGGACCCTGGACAAATCAGAGGTGAGATCGGGTGCCTAGGAGGAGTAAGCATCCCCTGTGTGATGTAAAACTTTTATTTTGGTACATTTTTCGTATGGAAAAGAGAGAAATTAATCTCTATTGATCAGTCAATCAAGAAATTCTTTTGTTCAACAGCACCCTGACTCTGCAAACACGTACTCAGAAGTTGATTTTAAAAAGAGGTTGGATTTTCTCACTGATAAGACATCTCCGTAGTCTGTGTTGACAAGGTCTTCCAACAGTCTGTTAGAATTCAAATGGACACAAATTGTGCTCCTTTGTTAGCTGACCTGTTTTATATTTTCATGAGGTAGAATTTATTGAAAGAATTCTACATGACAAATACTATCTTTCCTAACCTTCCAATCGACATTTCGATATATTGTGAAGTCGAACTAAAAGAAACCGTATAGCCTACTACTTCTGTATCGTACTTAGGAATTTTATTGAACATACATTTTAAAAGAAAACTAAGCACTCAACCTGATGACAAACACGATGACTTTAGCTTCTCCATCGTAAACCTTGATTTATATCTATTTAGCAGTATTCAATTATCACTTTTATTAGGTATTTATGTCCCTGAACTGAGTCGATGCGCAAGAGATTGTTATGCTTATGATAATTTTTTAAATCGAGGCAAGGTACTGAAAAAAAATGATATTACAGGAGTCTCAACAGTGTCCATTAAAGTCAACATTTCGCAAATTCTATGCTCGTTATAACGATCTAATTTACCACTTCAATCTGCCGTTGAGTCAAATGATGTCTAATGTGTTTCATACTAATTGTTAGGTCATTCTTCACACATTGGTGTTGACTACGGATCACTCCGCTTATAGAACTCATGGTGGATGTGATCGGTCGACAGGGGATACTTAGTCGGTCAATTGGGAATGCTTACTCTTCTTAAACACATGTTCCCTTGTCTGGTTTACCCAGGGTCCATGTTTCTCCAATTCTTAATTTCGCATTGCTTATAATACATATAAGGTTCATCTCTGTTCAATAGTCTTCATTATCTTCACCTCCTCTGCATACAAATAATTATTATGTATATAGATATACTTACAGTTTCTGTAGCTTCGTCAATGCATCAAAGATTCCATTTGGTAACGTTGTTATGTTATTGTTACCCAAGTCTCTGAATAAAAAATACTCCTGATTAATCTTCATTGATCAACGCTCAAAGGATGAAATATATAATTTTCTAGAATGATTCAATATGCAAAAGCATGATATTCGCACTAAACAAGTAATTTACATCCATCATGAATGCTTTGTCTATTTTCTAAAAATTATATTTTCCATTAAATTTCTTGATCAGAAATTATCCAGTCAACTCGAAATGAAAGCATCACACAATGCTCTATCTGTATTTTATATTTGAATATATTTCTTTATTGATTTGGGACATTAATGGTAAACGAATACATAAGGTTTATGACAGCTAAGGAAAATTAAGGTTCGTCACCATGAACTTTCTATATGTATGTATAAATATTCCACTATCACCTGGGATGATATCTACGTCACCCTACTGGATTGATAAACAAGTACATGTTCTGCGTATGATATATTTCGTTTGTAATTTCGCATTCACTCAAACACATTCCCAACTTATAGTTTATATAGATGCACGGATGGCAACACCTTAGATGCAAATTGGCATTATAATGAGAAACAATGTTGAAAAGTGACTAGTAATTTGTCAGAACTACAGTTGTTAGGCCTTCAATTTTACATTTAGATACATCGACGACGTTTTACATATTAACAAAAATAACATTCATGTAAAACTTATACGGTACCAATTTTGATGCACCATATGCGCATTTCGATATGTCGATTCGATATGTTAGGCCTTCAACTCTACATATAGATATATCATCGATGTTTTACCTATTAACACAATCATTTTCATTCATATGTCGATTCGATATTTCCACATGAACTTGAAATAAAAAAAGCACCACATATACCTCTACATACGCTTCGTACTTAGATATTTTATTGAAAATAGATCTTAACGGCAAACTGTTGACATACTGAATTACTTCAGCATCTCCATCAACTTCCCAAACATAACATGTAGAATATTCCATTATCACCTGTATATGATGTTTATATATATCAACTGATTCGATACGCAAGAGTTTGTTCTCCTTATGATATTTTTTTTTTATCAAGGCATGCTTCTTACAAACAATTGCAAGTTGATATTACAAGAGTTTAAACAGTCTCGTTTAAAGTCAATATTTCGCAAATTCTATGCTCGTTATAACGATCTAATTTACCAATACAATCCGCCGTTGAGTCAAATTATATCTAATGTTTCTCATACTAATTGTCAGGCCATTCTCTAGACACTGGTGGTGACTGATTGATCAACGCTTCAATGATGAAATATATAATTGTCTAAAATGATTCAATACGTGAAAGCATGGTATTTGCACTAAATTTGGCTTTAAATAGTTCAAATTAATCATGAACAATTTGTCCATTTTCTAATAATAATAATGTCCATTAAGAATGTACTGTAGTGGTAATTTTACCGCGAGTGGGTCGTCATACTTTTTAAAGTCGTAAATCTGGGAATGCCTGTATTTTATTTTGTATGCACACAGTAGAAAATTAAAATGTGTTTTTATTTGTAGGTAATGTTAATAAACTAACAAAAATTAATTGAAACATGACAATTTTTTTCTTCTTTTCCCTCATCTTACGACATTCATGATGACGTTACGATTGTAAAGAAACTCGAGCTCCAAGACGCACACTACGATGTCGCATGGAAAGTCTATTCTAAAGCAGTCCAGAAACATATAGGGCAATTCGTTAGAAGTAAAACGGCTGTTATAGATCAGGCTGCATCCGATATTCTCACAAGTGAATGGAAGACAAAGAAAATTACAGACAAGCAACCATAACCACACACATGGTGACACAGTACGTGTACTGTACATAGTGTCGGACGAGAGGGGAGAATGGAAGCATTTTAACGATGTAGTACCCGAACCAGAGTTGCTGATATAGTGTTGAATGAATTTATAAGTTTTTCAATATACAAGAACTTTTTTGTGAAAATAAAATCTATAAACTATGTAGATCTGTACCTAAATTGATCTGCGATTTTCCCAATCCCGCCAAGTCGGTCATGAGTGAATCTCGCTCCTAACGTTCAATGTATCATTATTGAAGCATCATTTTGATTAAAAAGTGTAATCTATATCATTGTTTTAAGACAATCGCCAAAGTATACAGCGAATTTAATTCATTAAAAAGAGTACAAAGGGAAAAAAAGTGAGGGGGGGGGTCTCCCAGCTAGAGAATTATGGCACGCCATTCGTGTATAAATTAGTTAAAACAAAAGATAATTTTGTTGACTATATATACATGTATAGATCTGTTTCTTTTGGGCTACTAGATTGATAATTTGTTTCTAATCAGTTCTGGAAAATTGAATTATTTTATCAAAATATGATTTTAATCATTCCTCCAAAGTTTAATTGTCAAAAAGTTTTTATAATGTTAAAATTTGTTTATAGGGTATTGAAAATGCACAATTAAAAAAATCCTGATTAGAATTTCAGCATATATTTCATAAACAGTCATTTATGCACTAACAAATTCATATATAACATTTTGCATAAGAAATTCTTTTAGAGTAACAATTTGTTGAACAAGGCATTGAAACATAATCCCTGGCTAGACAAAAATTGGAGTTAGTTGAAGTTGGTGTATTAGCAGTCTGGTGGTAAACCTAATGATATATTCTGTTCTATTGTTAAAAATTTACAGTATTGATAGAAATTGAGTCCAATGTTTGCTTTTTAGCTACATCCATTTGGTAACTACAGTGAGAGGGATGAGTTGTACTATCATCACATGAAGAACCATACCAGGAAGTGCAGATTTCTTCCTCATGGCCACATGGAAGTTGACTGTTAAAAGTACATGCATACAATATACATGTAGTTCCTGGATAATTCAAGTACTTTGTATTCTATTCAAACCAATTGTGGACACATGGATACATACAAATAAGGAAAAATGCCTATCAGTTTTGGGGTCAGAAGGTCAAAGATCAAGGTCACATTGGATGGAAATTAGAAAATTATGATGCGGGGGCATTTGTGTTTTACACATTCTATAGATATAAATGAATTAGTATTGTCTATATTATTTATGTTTTCTGATTATGTATCATATAATGAAATACATTTATAGAATTTGTAAATATGAATTGAAAAATAAACATTTAATAACAAATCGTATAATGTTATTGTTTAGAATGTATGTCAGTGTAAGAAAGGGGGTGGGGACACAAAATGGTGCAAATCTTTCTTCCAATACACACTATCCCACACATTTTTTTCATTTAAATTAAGCATAAATATGATTCAAATCTACATTAGTAATTTCAGAAAAAAGTTCGAAAAAAATGTTCTCCCTAGGTTGAATTTTTTGAAATAGGTCTTCACATTTGTGTGATAATTTATACAATTATGTTAATTAATACTTGATTTTTAGTAGAATTGGTCATATATTGTATGTGAAAGTTATTGAAATAATCAATTATACTTACTTTTATAATATAAAAGAAAATCAACATTATTATGTCCTTAATATTTGTTTTATATTGTGTTTCTTGTGAAAATTGGTGATTTTCATGAAAAATTAAGTTTCAGCAAAGGGACAACTTTGAAAAGCTGTAATTCTCTGAAGTTCACACTAACATACTCCTTTTTATCTTTTAAATGTCTTTCGGATAAGGATGTATCAGTTAAAATGGTTTATCAAAAAAGTTTGATACTTCTGAAAATAAAATCAAACCAGGAGAGAACATCCTTAAACGTGTTGATCAGAAATTATCCAGTCAACTCGAAATAAAAACATCAATTGATCATCTATCTGTGTTTTATGTCTGAAGCTTTATTTTTATTAATTTGATACGTTAAACGGTAAACGAACATATAAGGTTTATGGTAGCTAGGGAAAACTAAGGTCCGCACCCATCTCCCTATATGGATGTAGAAATATTCCATTATCACGTGGGATGATATATACATCGCCCAACTGATTTGATAAACAAGAACATGTTCTACGTATGATCGATTTGGTTTGTAATATCGCATTGACTTAAAACAAATTCCCAACTTATATTTTTATATAGATGCACGAGTAATTTGTCAGAACTACATTTGTTAGGCCTTCAACTCTACATTGAGATATATCGACGACGTTTTACCTATTAAGAAAATCATTTTCATTCATATGTCGATTCGATATTTCCACATGAACATGAACTTGAAATAAAACAAACACCACATATACCTCTACATCTGCTTCGTACTTAGATATTTTATTGAAAATAGATCTTAACGGCAAACTAACTACACACGGATTGCTTTCAGCTTCTCAATCAACTTCCAATATCTACATAACATGTAGCAGTATTCCATAATCAACTGTATGTAGTGTTTATATATCTCAACTGATTCGATACTCAAAACCTTGTTCTCCTTATAATCTTTTTTATTCAAGGCAGGCTTCTTACAAACAAGTTGATATAACAGGAGTTTCAACTGTCTCATTTAATTTCAACATTTAACAAATTCTATATATGCTCGTTATAACGATCTAATTTACCAATACGATCTGCCGTTGAGTCAAATTATGTCTAATGTGTTTCATACTAATTGTTAGGCCATTCTTTACACACTGGTAATGACTGCGGATCAGTCCGCTTATAGGGCTCATGGTAGATGTGCCCGGTCGACAGGGGATTCTTAGTCGGTCAATAGGGAATGCTTACTCTTCTTAAACACCTGTTCCCATGTATGGATTTCCCAGGAGTCGATGTTTGTTCAATTCTTAATTTTGCATTACTTATTATAGATATCAGATTCATTACTATTCGACATTGTTCATTATCTTCACCTTCTCTGCATACAAATAATTGTTATGTATATATATATATATATATATATATATATATACTTACAGTATCTCTAGCTTCGTCAATGCATCAAATATTCCATTTGGTAACGTTGCTATTTGATTTGCCCCCAAATATCTGAATCAAAAAGATTTCCTAATTACTCTTAATTGATCAAAGTTCCAATGAAAACAAATCATTTTCTAAACTGATTGAATTTGCTGCAGCATGATATTTGCACTAAATTTGGTTTTAAACAAGTAATGTTAATCTATCACGAATGGTCAGTCTCTCATCTAATAATTATATTTTCCATTAAATCAGAAATCATCCAGTCAACTTGAAATAAGAACATCACATAATTCTCTATCTGCTTTTTATATTTGAATCTCTGTATTGATTTGGGACGTTGATGGTAAATGAACACATAAGGTTTATGGCAGCTAAGAAAAATTAAGGTCCGTCACCATCAACTTCCTATATGTATGTAGAAATATTCCATTATCACATGTGCATGATATCTGCTCAACTGATTTGATAAACAAACGCATATGTGTATGAATGATTTTGGTTTGTAATTTCTCATTGACTCAAAACAAATTCCCAACTTATAGTTTATATAGATGCACGGATGGCAACACCTTGAATTCAACTTTGCTCTATAACGTGAACCAATGTTGAAAAGTAATTGTCACATCAAAGTCCCCTAATTCTCATTTTGTGTGTAATGTAAATAAATATGTTGTTATTTTGTGTATACATCGAACACACCCCAAATCCTGTTTGGGGCCTTTTTTACTGTGTGCTAATTGAAACCTCACTTCACTGTATATAATCCAGCTTCTCTGAGATAAGATGTTTCACTTACTACTCAGCAGTTTGTCTATTGTTTTATGTTATTTTAACTGTCCTAAAACATGCAGTTACGGAGTTCCTTAGTGTTAACTTAATTCCATGCATGTGATTTTCATTCGTTTCAAAATGGTACTAATTGAAACAAGTGTCCAGTGTATGGTGCAGAATTATAGTCATCAAGTAGACTTTGTCCAATATCTGTAAATACATAACAATGCAATGTAAAACTTCAATGTATTTGTGGAGTCTTTCCAATAGACAAAAGTATAAATATATTGTTTTAAACAGAAGACATGTCCAGAATGTTATATGCAAACAAGATCATGTTTTGTGTGTATTTATGTGCAACGTAACGCCATTCAGTGCGTATAAGTAATGTATTACATTCTATGGATGTGTATCAAAACAGGTCCTCTCCATGAAACTCCAGTTATCCTGATGTAACCAGTGTATGCAGGATGTGGAGAGTAATCGTAAAGTACAAGGACAACCAAGTTCCAGGAGTGGGTACACCGGTCAAACCCACAGAGGTCTAAGCTAATGAGCCAAGATCATCGACACTTGTGGAATTAGGATCGTGTTCTTTATGAGATATTGTACATGATAAACTATATATATACATTGTGACGTTTTAATGTGTTAGCTTGACATAGTTACAGCCACCTCGTCCATCTATGACAGTGACCAGTAAATTCTTAGAGCTATAGTTGTTAGGCTGTTAACTGTACATTTAGATATATCAACCATCTTTTACCTATTAACAAAATCATTTTCATTCATATGTCGATTCGATATATCCAAACAAATTAGAAATAAAAAAAACACCACATATACCTCTACACCTGCTTCGTACTTAGATATTTTATTTAAAATAGATCTAAACGGCAAACTAATGACACGCGGAATGATTTGAGCTTCTCCATCAAATTTCCATATCTACTTAACAGGTAACAACTAGTCCATTATCACCTGTAAATGGTCTTCATATAACTCAACTGATTCGCAACAGAAAACTTTTTTTCTCTTTATGATCCCTTTTCAAAGCAAGACGGGCTCCTTACAAAATAGTTGAGGTTAAAGGAATCTCAACAGTCTTGTTTAATGTTAGCATTTTACAAATTATATGGTCGTTATGATGATCAAGTTTGCAAATACAACCTGTCATTGCGCCTAACGATGTTTGACGTGTCTCGTAAAAATTGCTAGGTCTTTTTTATACACATTGATTCTGACTACCCATTATTCTGTTTTCCTCATCAAGATATAGGACTCGGGAAGGATGTGACAGGTCACAGGTATGATTACTCTTTCTAACCATCTTATCCCAACTCTGGTATATCCAGGGGTCCTTCTTTGTCGAACTCTCTATTTTGTATTCCTTATTGGAAAGGTGAAGATAACGAACAATGATCGATCTCATAACTCATATAAGCTGGTCACACTCGCCGTGAGCCCTAGATCCCAATCAGGTAAACGACGTTATCCGTAGTCAAAATCAGTGTGCCAAGAACGGCCTAACAATCGGTATGAAACACGTCAGACAGCATTTGACCCAATGAAAGGTTGTATTGACGAACTAGATCGTTGTGGCGACCATAGATTTTGCAAAATGCTCACTTCAATCGAGACTGTTGAAATCCCTGTGCCATCACATTGTTTCCAGGGGATACTTAGTCGGTCAATAGGGAATGCTTACTCTTCTTAAACACCTGTCACCATGTCTGGTTTACCCAGTTGTCCATGTTTCTTCAATTTTTAATTTTGTATTACTTATAATAGATATATGATTCATCACTGTTCAGCATTGTTCATTATCTTCACCTCCTCTGCATACAAATAATTGTTATGTATATAGATATAGTTACAGTTTCTGTAGCTTCGTCAAAGCATCAAAGATTCCATTCGGTAACGTTGTTATGTTATTGCTATTCAAGCTTCTGAATTAAAATATTCCGTAGTAACCTTGATTGATCAACGTTCCAATGATGAAATATATAATTTTCTAGAATGATTCAATATGCAAATGCATGATATTTGCACTAAACAAATAGTTTAAATCCATCATGAATGATTTGTCTATTTTCTAAAAATTATATTTTCCATTAAAGAACATGACCCACGAACCATGAAAAATGGCCTAGCCTGGGATATTGATAATTTCCGTATATAATAATCTTCGGGATATAGGCTTTCTAGAAATGTTTTTCTTTTTTTCATATATTCTATATTTTTTTGTTACTATGACGTTGAATATTGTGGTATTTAATGTTAAAAAATTAACATTTTGGGATACACGTCACAACAATAAACCTCCAATACCATGTACAATGTACATGAACCTATAAATTTCTAATTATATCAAGTTATATGCGCTCAAATAGCTAGAATGGCTGATTCAATGATCATTATAAGCATTTTTTACCAAATTTGGGAAATAGAAATAAGGAATATTTTGGAAATGATGTTCAAAGCCGTGGTTGTTCAATTTTACTTTTAGATTATTTTTACTTGAATTTTAAAATACTGAAATAAGAAGAAGAATAAATATAGTATGTAGTCTATTTACATGGTGAAAGAAGTGAATCATTGGAACAATTCTGTTTCATATCATATTCCATAGTTTTTTGTGAAGTTTTTTTTTTTTGGTTTGGTATTAAAACGACCGAGTATCGATATCAAGGGTAACGAAATAAGTTGACACCGCGTCTCGTCAAAACATGTTCAATTCGAATTTACTCGGAATTACACGTTCAACAAGCATTTGCTGTGAAACCTGATTAAAGGAAAAGTCCTGTAGTCACCTAATAGTAAGTATCAAATGTTCTTTTTCTTTACATGCACATGTAGATTTCATAGCGTAAATAATAACACAACACTGATATAGGGGGTCAAAATGAGTATATTATTATTTGATTCTGAAATACGATATGAAAAATGATACTGTACAAAATCTTACTGTATATATCTTTATCAATAATTGTATATTCCTATACGTATTAATCATCTAAAGATACTGACGTATTTTAATCAACATTTTTATGTGTTTATGCAATACTGTACATTTTTGACAGAACGTAAATTATGTGGTCTAAAAATCATTAATATAGATTTTAAAAAAAATCAATTTCACAAAATTAGATTTAGATACATATTTGAAATAGAATATATATACATCTTTGACATCCTAAATCTCTGTAGTTTTTAAATGTTTGGATTATAATATATTGCATTTTACATGTGTATATACATGCTTGTAAATGCTACAGAATGAGAAATAATCTAAATTGGTATATTTTCATAACAGTTTGAATAATAAACAATCAAAGTGTCCTCAGGATTGACTCAAAATCAAGAGTAATACATATGTACAACTTACAAGTGAACATTAAGACAGACAAAACACTGCTAAAACACATATTACTGTATTTACAGGTGTTGCTTTTATAAAATATATTTTCCTGTTGTATAATATTTAGATGAATCTTCCCAACAAGAGAAGTACCATGTAGATCTATACAGAAAATAACACTTAGAAATCATGTTTGTTCATGTACCAGTTAAGTATCATAATAATAATAGTAGTAGTATATAATAAGTATTTATTCTGCTAAAATCAAATACCTTGTTCATTGTCAACAAATGCATCACTGGTAAAGAAAGGTTACCCTTACCAAAATATAAGCCCTCTGGCACACAGTTGCTGCAAATTTGCAGCGCATTTGCGGCAAGTTTGCTGCAACTAGTTGCGGCACATTTGCCGCAAGTATACTTTTCGTATGCAAATTTTTCCTCTGGCACACAGTTTGTGGCACAGTTGCGGCACACACTTGCTGCACACTTCTGGCACAGTGTGCGGCATATTTGCCGCAAGTATACTTTTCGTATGCAAATTTTTCCTCTGGCACACAGTTTGCAGCAAACTTGCGGCACACACTTGCGGCACACTTCTGGCACACAGTGTGCGGCATATTTGCCGCAAGTATACTTTTCGTATGCAAATTTTTCCTCTGGCACACATTTTGCGGCAAACTTGCGGCACACTCTTGCTGCACACTTCTGGCACACAGTTTGCAGCAAACTTGCGGCACACTTCTGACACTGTCTGCTCGAAATTAAGGGATCCTATATAAACTGTCATATTACAAAACAAAAACACAATAATAATTCAATTAATATAATTTCAAGAACAATGACATATCAAGTAATTAACATATATTCAAAAATACTAATTAAAAAAAAAAGAGAGATTCAAAAACAGAAATGACCAGGTTCTTGTAAAATATGTTATGTATCATAGGAACAACAGTAGAAACATACTGGAACAATGACAAATTAAAGGTAGAATTTTTCAACCAAAAAAAAAAAGAAAAAAAAAAGGAGAAGCATTTTTAAAATGTTAACATGTATCTTCAATGTTTTTATAACATCTATAATGTACAGGATCTGGAAAATGTTAAGTAAAAGCTGAGTTGGTTACATAAAGTACCATGCTTAAAAAATGACTAAGTTCAACTTCACCATGCACATGTAAATTTTTCAAAGAATGCCTGATCACTTCCGAAAAGACACATACACATTTCAAATGCTTCCATAACAGCTGTTCAAGGTCTGAAGAATGTCAAATAAATGCTGTAAGAGGAGTTAATTACAAAAAATAGATACCATCTATTCAAGAACTGCTTTAAAATGACTTAAGTTCAACTACATGTACATTTTTTTTTAAAAATGTCTGATCACTTTCGAATACACATATGCACATCTTCAATGTATTCATAACAACTGTACACAGTTTGAGGAATGTCAAATTAGAGGTATACGAGGAGTTGATTACACAAAATAGGTACTGTCGATTAAAGAAATGCTTAAAAAATGACGAAGTTTAACTACATGTAAATTTTTCAAAAAATATCTGATCACTTTCAAAAAGGTACACGCACATCTTCAATGTATCCCTAACAACTGTACAAAGTTTGAGGAACATCAAGTGAGAGGTGTGAAAGGAGTTGATTACACAAAGTAGGTACTATTACAGGGACGCTATTGTCGCTTGCCCACCAGTCATTCACCATTTTATAAACTGTTTGCACATTGTGCAACCCGACCAAAAATATAAAATATAATTATAACAAGATGTGAGAGAAAACTTAAAGAAACTGCAACAGCTTCTAATCCACAAATACTGCATTGTGCAATGTTAAAAAGTTCTCGGTGAAGTCCCACCCTGGCCATGAGAGTACATTTTATTTGGAAACTGCTGCATAAAGAATTTCTTTCAAGATCCAAGAGAAAAATATCAACCCACTGTGGCACTTTTCTGGCCTAAGGTCAGGTTGTGTTTTAAATAGATTTGTGAATTTTGGCCGTTTTAGATTAATCATGTCAAATGAAAGTTTTTAAAAAATAAAATCCTTATTAAACTAGCAAGTGCTATACAAATGATGCTATAAATGCTAGAATTGTATATACAATTAAGACAAAGGAGTTAATGTTGACATGATCTTAAGGACATGTAATTAAAAAGGAGGTCTATCATTTGCATAACATGACTATGTGCATCAATAACAGGTTTCGGCAACATTTGCAGACAAGAATGAAATATATTCAAAATTCACACATGTAAACTATGCACTTTTCCTCAGAAAAATCTGGAGACAATCTACATGAATTTTAAAGTCAGTACTGTGAAGGACTTTATATTCTGATAAATTAATACAGACTTGTGAGCACTTATTAGGAAATCTCAGCGAGATTCGTCGAGGCTGGATGTTTGGACTGACGCCTCTTCCGAATCTCAGACCAGTGTCACATAAAGTGATTCGGGAAATCTTGCCTGAACTTCGGCCGCTTGTTGCGATTAAAATGGGTTAAATTGAATTTCTTGCCCGCTTCAACTTTTCGCCTCAGACATCCTATTAACTCCCTATCACAATGAAATATGCATTTCTTACCTTTACAAGGTGTAAATCCCACAGTAATTCAAGTTGGCTATTTTCGAAGCCATTGCAAACGGCCACCATTTCATATTTTACCTTCTCAACACTGAAGAGTTCCGATATACTACTTCATGACAATTTGTACTATGATTGAAAATACAGAACTTACTGGTTGACAATTATTTTGTACAAAGCATTTAAGCATAAAAATTAAAAGCAATAAAAAGAAAACTGTGTAATATTTAATCAATCTATTAGAAGGCGTCCTAAACTATCGGAACTCTGTGGAGAACACTGTAAACATTTACACAAGTTTCTCCATCATAGATGAATGGGAGAATAATAGGACTATCTCCATGCTGTCTGCGCCTTAGAATCAAAAACATGATTGAATTCTGGACCTTCTTCTAATCTTCCACTTGCTCAGTACTTGGTCATCACAATCACATATTGTCTGCAACAACTCTACTGTCCCATCCATTTGTTGTAATAAACTGTAAATAGTTTTTCGGTTAAGACAGAGTGCCTTTACTCACAAATACATGTAGCAGTCTCATCAGATTCACTTGGCAAGTGTGTATAAATTGAAATGTCATTCTTTTTTTAAAACTAAATAACACTAAGTAACTTCATTAGTGATTTATAAACATTAATCCAGGCCTGCATGTTGGAACTCTCAGATATGGCAAGTTGAAGACAGCCTATCAACACACCATCACAACTTCTGTATCTTCACGACTATCATGAAATATATTCTGAAAAAGATATAAAATTGTAAATAATTACGAGATACCATTGGCCGTCCTATATACAAGTTTGCAAGGCATCTAACATAGGAGGAATCATTCAGGGGTGTGTACATGTAATTACCGTCGCCCGACACCTGGGGCCACCGATTTTCAAAGCCGAGAAATAATCAATGTTGCGTTATAGCCCATTGGGCTAATAAATGCAATGTTTGATGTACAACTGTTAATATCATGCTGACCAGACTTTACGTACAAATTAACTTTATTGCCAAGACAAGATCTTCAATCCATTTTAATAACGTATATGCATTGATGGGAGTGACAAAATTGAGATTCTGGAGGTCACATCCCTGATCATAATGCAGTTTAACTTTTCTAACTGGACATCTGGGTTCAAATCATAAGCATTTGAATAAAAAAAAAAATGAACCATTCATTAAAAAACACCATTTACTGAATAAACTATTCAGTTTTGCAAATATAACCCGAGTCGAAAGTAAACAGAAAATAGCATAATTATTACGGAAATAGGCCTAATTATTTGTTTGTTTTTCGGCCTTTTCCCCTCTCTCTCCATTTTTTTTAAAGTGCCTATATGGTACTGTCCAAATGTATAAGAAAAAAGAAAAAAATCCGCGATGGCTACGATAATGCAACTAGAAGGAGTCTAATCTCATACAAAGGAAATTTAAAAAAAATAAATTCCACATAATTTCAAAGAATTGAATGAAGCATGTAAATTTATAAACGTAAACACTGACTTGCAAGATTTGACGCAACAACATATAATGAGCGATGGTCAGTTTCGTTTTGAACAATATATTAGAGAGTTTATAACTATAAAATACACAGTAAATCACTTACTCAATGATTGGAAGATTCTCCTCAGAATATCTGCATCAACTCCTGTTCTCGATTCATGTTCAAAATGTTTACCGGTATCACATCATGGCGTCTGTTGATATCAACTTTCGCGCTCAGCAATATTGAGTGAATCCCACACCCGACGCATTGAACCCGATCTCTAGTTGCGGTGCATAGAGCCGTAAAGTCCCATGAAGACATACTTTGGTATACAGCTTAGATTATTCTAACTTAGTATTAATTAGCATTCCACAAACCAGAATAACGTATCTGGATAAAATCCTGATATGTAAATTATACGATATAAAGGTGAAGTTTTACCACTCTCATTTGATTAATTTCAACTCACAAACCCAGTATCTGAATTGTAATCAACAGATATACATGTAAATAAAGAAAAGAAAAGAAACCCCCCTCTCTCTCTCTCTCTCTCTCTCTCTCTCTCTCTCTCTCTCTCTCTCTCTCTCTCTCTCTCTCTCCATTTATTTAGATATATATATATTTTTTCTTCACTTTTTTTTTCCTAATTAGATTAAAATTCAGATACCTGTGCACTTGCATCTTATTTTAAAGGGGCATTAGCTGTGAAAGTGATGACAACCATTTTCTTTTTTCCCCTCAAAATCTCTCGATGATATTGAAATACATATTGATGACTAATAAAAACATTTATTTTTTATTATGTACAAAAACAAGAGAATTAACCCTAATAAAACTACGTTAGATAACCGCTTTTAATGTAAAGAAATATATACGGAAGAAGTATTCACTGCACCCAAATCAAATCATTTCTCAAATAAAAACAAAAACAGCATTTACATTTTGCTGACAGCATGCAAAGGTAACTAGAGAATAATTATACTGTCTTGCAAGACAATAATATTCAATCACCAAAATCACATATTCATTTTTAAGAGGTTAAAAGGTGTTTGAAATAATTAAATACAAGTGTAATTATTACTTTAATATATAATAACTATTATAGGGCAACTTTCATTGAATTCAATATTTGGTGACAAAATGACCGCTAATTCCCATTAAGACAAGAAGATGGATGGAAGGGGTGCGAGAAATGTTGCATATATGTTCTATTATAGAAAATGTTGTGATGGATATATTGAAATGGCTCTTTTATTCTAAATATTCAAGAAAAATCGTGAACTTTGGTGCCCTTGCTGTTTCAGTTCTAAAATTTTAAGAAAAAAGTTGTGAACTTCTGGCACACGATTCTGAATACCAAAGAAAAAGTTGTGGTGCACTTCTGGCACACAGTTTTGATTCTGAATACCAAAGAAAAAGTTGTGGTGCACTTCTGGCACACTGTATCGTTTAGGAAAAGTTGTGGTGCACTTCTGGCACACTGTGCCACTAGTGGCACACTGTGTGCTGCTAGTGGCACACTGTATGCCGCTAGCGGCATTAGCTGCACACTTCTGGCAAACAGCTCTGGCACACTGATTTGTTTGCCGCAAACTGGCAGCAAACTTGCGGCAAATTTGCAGCAAACTTTACATTTTGGTAAGGGTATAAATCTATTGTCTAGCACAAGTTTCCATATTCTACAGATTTCTAGGAATAAAACTACATGTTAAAAATCATTGTGTGCATGCTATGAGTTGATGTATTTGTAATTAACAAACATAATTTTTAATTACTGAAGAACTACTTGAGTTTAAATCATGTGAATTATACAAATGCAGTGGTACAGATAATACATATACAGTATTACATACAATACTTAAATTGAAAATGTTACTCCTCTGGTCCACTTTCATCACTGTTGTTGGAACTATCAGAATCATCAATTAGTGTGGCATCATCGACAAACTCCCCCCAGTCTCGAACACCCATTCTTTCTTCCCTGTGATGGCGAGTATACCCTAGATACCACAGGATAGCAGCGACATGAGAACACATCCCTACAACACGTGCACCAGCTCTGCACTTACAGTACCAAGCTTTTATTTCACCTATATCGTACTGTATCCACAATAAGTAGGTCCTTGATGAGACATGCCTGTTTTGTAGCTTTATGCGTAGAAGACCTGGATCCTCCCTGTGAACTTGGATGCTGCAGTCCCCCTCAACATGCTCCTGAGCGTATGACGGTGATAGACGCAACTGATAGGTACCACAAGTGAGAAGTCGGAGCTGTTCCTCATCCAGGCAGGGGAAGTCAGTCAGGTCATCTACTTCCCTCCAGCAAACTGTACGCCGATCAAGCTTGTTTTCTTCCACATGGTGCTGGATAGAATTCACTTGCTTGGAGAGGTACACCATTTTAGCTCCCAGGGCTTGGTCCTCCTCGGTGTCACCACAGACAAGTGGTTTTAAGTACCTGAAAATTATAAGATATTTCATGATTAAGGAAATTATGGATATTGCAACAATCATATATTTAATGATAGTTATTGATATTCTGAAATTCTTATAGTCAACATTATGAAATTGATGTATAGATCTATAATTATGCATTTATACATCATTCATTTTCTCAAAATGAACTGAATTTATTTTTTGTCTAGGAATTCCTAAAGTGATCATGAATTGATGTATAGATCTATATGAATTTATACATATTTCATTTTCTCAAAATGAACTGAATTCATTTTGTCTAGGAATTCCAATACTGGTCATGAATTCTTAGTCTCTTACTCAATTTTGTAAAATGCTGCTAACCTGTTGCATATGGCACATACAATCCTCACAAAATCACCGATGTAAGGTATTTGACTTGATGGTAGGATGTGCCCTAAATACCGCCATTGTTTAATCCTAGCATTTGCTGACTCCACAACCCATCGAATCTGTGTAAGTATAGAAAAGTTTCAGATAGTCTTAGAAATCAATACATTTTTGAGGATTTTTAAAAAATCTTTAAATGAATTAAAATTTTAACAAATATGTAAACTGAAAAGTATTTTATCTGGCATTACCTTACTCACTAATCGACTGGTGTTAGCATTTTCAGTTGACATTTGCTTTTCTCCTTTTCTTAAGAATGTAGGCATTTTGGCACAAATTCCCATCTCTTGGAGGTAATCCAAAGAATCCCTAAATCCATGGTCAACCACAAAGATATCATTCTCGTTGACCCAGCTCCGTATGTCCTCGATATTGCTGCGCATTATATAGTTCAAAATGGTAGCGTCATTGTTGCGAGCTAAGTAGGGGCCCAAAACAGAAATGAAGTAGCCTGTCGTCGATACAATAATCATTGGCTTCACAAGTGGTCTCCCTTTGTGAAGGCTAAAAGACTGTCGTTGAAACTTAAAATTTCCGCTTTTATTGATATAAATGTAAGTTCCATCAAGGACAAGTATTGCCTGTTGGGACAATGCATCACCAAATATGGATTGGGCTAAAGGTCGAGTGTGTTCTTGAATTATCTTCTCTCTTGTCACATGGCCAAAACCAAGATTCCCAGTGACAAATCCACCATTCATTAATGCTGTGCGAATTGTCTTCACTGCTCTGTAAATGCTGGATTTGGATATCCTAAACAATGTTGAGAGGATACAGTTGGATTTTCCACCTCTGAGCTTCATCAGGAAAATGGCCAAACTCGTTCTGACAGTTCTCACTGGAGTTACCTTGACTTTTCCCTCAACATATGTCAGCAAGTCCTCAAACGCAGCTTTAGGGATTCCTAGGAGATTCTGGTACTCACTGTCCGTTAGACTTACACTGCTGTAAAAATCCAACCTAATTTTTTCTTTTTTCAAAACTTCAGATCTCAAAAACTTGATTAATTTTGCCACTCCTGTTTTGTTGAACATGGTGTTGTCAGCAATAGGTTCAAGTTCTTTTATGTCTTGTTGTAGATGCTTTGGACAGCAGCGAGCCCCGGCAGGAATGATAACCTCTTTAGAAATGAAGATTTGATGTCTTACTCCTAAGGGTACTACAACTAGCTTTGGACCTGGTCGCTTACAGATACAGCATGAAGCGTGCCCTCTTGATGTACATGGGAATGGGAGTGATACAGAAGGAGGACTAATTAGAATAGCTGCTACTGCTGATGATGGTGCTGGACTGTCTTGAACCTGTGTCCTAACCGGCTTAATCTTCTTCTGTTTAATACGGGAGTAACACATACACTGGCATCTATTGCACAAACAATCATGCTCAGAAGGTCTCCTCCCTGTGAGGGTGGTGATCACTGTCCTATATTTATCTGAAATCCTGAACCTGTGTTTTGATTTTACTCTCCGTGGACAGTTGAAACAGAGGAAATGTTTGGGGCCACTCCCTGGCATATCTGAAATATTTATTTCAAATAATTGAAATACAATTTTGGTTGGATGAAAATCTTGTCTTCATGTTAAAACTTATTGATAGGTTATTTTCCTAAAATCTAATTCTAAATCAATTAATTTGTATTTAAAACCTTTGACATTTTTTTTTCACTAACTGAAAATGTGTATCTTCAAATGTTTTGTTGATTATGTCAGTGGGAAATATAGAGGGGGTATGGGGTTTACAACGATGTATTAATTTAACATTCCCTTATTTAAAGAAAAAATAAATCTTTTCCTAATCCTAAAGGAAAACTGCTGCAAAAATACCACATCTCCATAAATGAAATAATATAGATAATAGGAAAATGATCAATAGAATTGTGTTGTGATTCATTTTCCTGTGGGGGGGGGGGGGTTGCTAAATTTTGCTGTTTCACCTTTTTTTTAAATTTAATTTTGTTTGAACATTTATAACATATCTTTTCAACATTAATCTTGTCTATAGCACAAAATAAATATTAAAAAATCATTTAAAACGTTTGATATATATATAATATATAACGAAACGAAAAAGAAACTTGGATCCACCACCAGTCAGTTTTTCCTTTTAGAGTTATTGCCCTTCAATCGAAAAAAGTAAACAACTATATGTGAATGCTCTACATTTCAACGCAAGTTATGTTAAATATTATTCAACAAGATATATTTTGATATGTATTTAAAGTGACTGATTTAATTAAAAACAATCTTTTTGTGTGTTCTTATAGGTTTTAACCAAAGCATATACAAGGGACTTATGAATTTACAGACTTAAATAGTTCAAATACAAAAACAACATTTGCCGGGTTTTTCAGCTGTATACATGAATATCGTACGGTTAAATTTCTGAAGCACTAATATAAAATAGATAAAGCTAACAGTCGTGTGTCAATTTTGCCGTAATCCCAGCAATATGCGGACTTTTGTTAATTTATGACGTTGTCATAACTTTACAGTTACGGTTGGCAGACTTCATATCGTATTGAAACTGAGAACTGTATAAAAGTACAAGATTTGTAAAATTGTGTCAACCGATGGACAAATTCATACAATATAGAACATGCTGTCTGTGAATATATCGCACATCTCTGCGTAATACTGCATACATGCTGGGCCTATGTAGGCCTAATTGAAATGTACACTGGGGTATAGGCCGGGCTATACCGTATATGTTTGTACTGTACGTTTGATTCGGACATTTATTCTGTTTCAAACAATAGAATTTATGTAACAAAAGGTAAGGAAATCGGTACATTTAAAACCACCGGAACGGACATCGGAATCAAACGAACAAGCATACATATATCACATATTACATGCAACATACAGGTAAGTTTACACGATAGGTCTTACACCCCCTCCCCTTGTACAAATGTACCTTTTTACCATGTAAACCAATACATGACTATCATATTTACTCGCTTAGATATTGATTTTTATATATTTAATAAATATTAACAACATGAAAACTCACCTCTTTGATTTTTCTTTTTAAGTCGTATCAACTGCGTTAGATGTATGACTTCTTCTGTGGAATTTGACGTTTCCAGACGACACTTTTGACGTCGCAAATTTTGTTTTATTATTTTTTTTTCGACGTGGCCGCATTGATTAAGAGTTAATTTTTTTAATGGAAAGTGTTAATCTAACTTTGCATTTTAATTTTAGTTTACAAAATTGAGTCGTGAGTAATGCGGCCCATGTGAATTTATAGATTGAAGTTGGCAAATTTATGCGATTTTCCCGGAAAACGTCAAACCGCGGTAGGTTTGGGCATTTACTTGAGTGCTTTAAACATCCGGTGTGAGGAAACGGTTGCGCAATACAACTTGGCTCATGTTATGGATAAAAAATATCATCTTTGATTTATTCTGAAGTGTTCTTTAATTTTTCCAAATTTGGTAGGCCAAAAATGGCATATTGTGGGTCATGTTCTTTGTTGATCGGAAATTATCAAGTCAACTCGAAATAAAAGCATTGCATGATTGTCAATCTGTGTTTTATATTTGAATATCTTTCTTTATTGATTTGGGACGTTAATGGCAAACGAACACATAAGGCTTATGACAGCTAACAAAAATTAAGGTCCGTCGCCATGAATATTCCACTATCAGCTGGATGATATCTACGTCACCCAACTGGATTGATAAACAAGTACATGTTCTGCTCATGATCGATTTCGTTTGTAATTTCGCACTGACTCAAACAAATTCCCAACTTATAGTTTATGTAGATACACGGGTGGCAAGACCTTAAATGCAAATTTGCATTATGATGGGAAACAATGTTGAAACAGGAGTTTCAACAGTCTCGTTTAAAGTAACCATTTCGCAAATTCTATGCTCGTTATAACGATCTAATTTACCAATACGATCTGCCGTTGAGTCTAATGTGTTTCATACTAATTGTTAGGCCATTCTTTACACACTGGTGTTGATTGCGAATCAGTCCGCTTAAAGGGCTCATGGTAGATGTGCCCAGTCGACAGGGGATTCTTAGTCGGTCAATAGGGAATGCTTACTCTTCTTAAACACCTGTTCCCATGTATGGTTTACCCAGAAGTCGATGTTTGTTCAATTCTTAATTTTGCATTACTTATTATAGATATCAGATTCATTACTGTCCGACATTGTTCATTATCTTCACCCAATAATACAAATAATTGTTATGTATATAGATATACTTACAGTTTCTCTAGCTTCGTCAATGCATCAAAAATTCCATTTGGTAACGTTGCTATTTGATTTCCATACAAGTATCTGAATCAAAAAGATTTCCTAATTACTATCTGCTTTTTATATTTGAATCTCTTTATTGATTTGGGACGTTAATGGTAATCGAACACATACGGTTTATGGCAGCTAAGAAAAATTAAGGTCCGTCACCATCAACTTCCTATATGTATGTAGAAATATTCCATTATCACATGTGCATGATATCTGCTCAACTGATTTGATAAACAAGCGCATATGTGTATGACGGATTTTGGTTTGTAATTTCTCATTGACTCAAAACAAATTCCCAACTTATAGTTTATATAGATGCACGGATGGCAACACCTTGAATTCAACTTTGCTCTATAACGTGAACCAATGTTGAAAAGTAAATGTCACATCAAAGTCCCCTTATTCTCATTTTGTATGTGATGTAAATAAATATGTTGTTATTTTGTGTATACATCGAACACACCCCAAATCCTGTTTGGGGTCTTTTTTACTGTGTGCTAATTGAAACCTCACTTCACTGTATATAATCCAGCTTCTCTGAGATAAGGTGTTTTACTTACTACTCAGCAGTTTGTCTATTGTTTTATGTTATTTTAACTGTCCTAAAACATACAGTGACGGAGTTCCTTAGTGTTAACTTAATTCCATGCATGTGATTTTCATTCGTTTCAAAATGGTACTAATTGAAAGAAGTGTTCAATGTATGGTGCGGAATTATAGTCATCAAGTAAACTTTGTTCAATATCTGTAAATACATAGCAATGTAATGTAAAACTTCAATGAATTTGTGGAGTCTTTCCAATAGACTAAAGTATAAATGTATTGTCTTAAATAGAAGACATGTCCAGAATGTTATCTGCAAACAAGATCATGTTTTGTGTGTATTTATGTGCAATATAACGCCATTCAATGCGTGCAAGTAATATATTACATTCTATGGATGTGTATCAAAACAGGTCCTCTCCATGAAACTCTAGTTATCATGATGTAACCAGTGTATGCAGGATGTGGAGAGTAATCGTAAAGTACAAGGACAACCAAGATCCAGGAGTGGGTACACCGGTCAAACCCACAGAGGTCTAAGCTAATGAGCCAAGATCATCGACACTTGTGGAATTAGGATCGTGTTCTTTATGAGATATTGTACATGATAAACTATATATATATACATTGTGACGTTTTAATGTGTTAGCTTGACATAGTTACAGCCACCTCGTCCATCTATGACAGTGACCAGTAAATTCTTAGAGCTATAGTTGTTAGGCTGTTAACTGTACATTTAGATATATCAACCATCTTTTACCTATTAGCAAAATCATTTTCATTCATATGTCGATTCGATATATCCAAACAAATTAGAAATAAAAAAACACCACATATACCTCTACACCTGCTTCGTACTTAGATATTTTATTTAAAATAGATCTTAACGGCAAACTAATGACACGCGGAATGATTTGAGCTTCTCCATCAAATTTCCATATCTACTTAACAGGTAACAACTAGTCCATTATCACCTGTAAATGGTCTTCATATAACTCAACTGATTCGCAACACAAAACTTTTTTTCTCTTTATGATCCCTTTACAAAGCAAGACGGGCTCCTTACAAAATAGTTGAGGTTAAAGGAATCTCAACAGTCTTGTTTAATGTTAGCATTTTACAAATTATATGGTCGTTATGATGATCAAGTTTGCAAATACAACCTGTCATTGCGCCTAATGATGTTTGACGTGTCTCGTAAAAATTGCTAGGTCTTTTTTATACACAATGATTCTGACTACCCATTATTCTGTTTTCCTCATCAAGATATAGGATTCAGGAAGGATATGACCGGTCACAGGTATGATTACTCTTTCTAACCATATCATCCCAACTCTGGTATATCCAGGGTCCTTATTTGTCGATCTCCTTATTCCTTATTGGAAAGGTGAATATAACGAACATTGATCGATCTTATAACTCTCCGTGAGCCCTATATCCCAATTAGGTAAACGTCGTTATCCGTAGTCAAAATCAGTGTGTCAAGAACGGCCTAACAATCGGTATGAAACACGTCAGACAGCATATGACCCAATGAAAGGTTGTATTGATGAACTAGATCGTTGTGGCGACCATAGAAATTGCAAAATGCTCACTTCAATCGAGACTGTTGAAACCCCTGTGCCATCACCTTGTTTCCCAATAGCTTGCCTTGAATTGTGTTGCTTTGTTAGCTGACCTGTTTTATATTCTAATGAGGTAGAATTTATTCAAAGGATTCTACATGACAGAAACATCTTTCCTGATCTTCGAAATAAAAAAAAACCCGCATAACATTCTGTTTCTGTATCGTACTTAGAAATTTTATTGAACATACATTTTAAAAGGAAACTAAGCACTCAACCTGATGACAAACACGATGATTTCAGCTTCGTCATCATAAACCTTGATTTATATCTATTTATCAGTATTCAATTATCACTTTTATTAGGTATTGATGTCCCTGAATTGAGTCGATGCGCAAGAGATTGTTATGCTTATGATAAATTTTTTAATCGAGGCAAAGTACTGAAAAACAGTTGATATTTCAGGAGTCTCAACATCTCGATTAAAGTCAACATTTTACAAATTCTATGCTCTTATAACGATCTAATTTACCACTACAATCTGCCGTTGAGTGAAATTATGTCTAATATGTTTCACACTAATTGTTATGCCATTCTTTACACATTGGTGTTGACTACGGATCACTCCGATTATAGGGCTCATGGTGGATGTGACCGGTCGACAGGGGATACTTTGTCGGTCAATAGGGAATGATTACTCTTCTTAAACACATGTTCCCATGTCTGGTTTACCCAGTGGTCCATGTTTCTCCAATTTTTAATTTTGTATTACTTATAATAGATATATGATTCATCACTGTTCAGCATTGTTCATTATCTTCACCTCCTCTGCATACAAATAATTGTTATGTATATAGATATACTTAAAGTTTCTGTAGCTTCGTCAATGCATCAAAGATTCCATTTGGTAACGTTGCTATGTTATTGCTACTCAAGCTTCTGAATTAAAATACTCCGGATTAACCTTAATTTATCAACGTTCTAATGATCAAATATATAATTTTCTAGAATGATTCAATACGCAAATGCATGGTATTTGCACTAAACAAATAGTTTAAATCCATGATGAATGATTTGGTATTTTCTAAAAATTATATTTTCCATTAAATTTGTTGATCAGAAATTATCCAGTCAACTCGAAATAAAAGCATTGCATGATTGTCAATCTGTGTTTTATATTTGAATATATTTCTTTATTGTTTGGGACGTTAATGGCAAACGAACACATAAGGCTTATGACAGCTAACAAAAATTAAGGTCCGTCACCATGAATATTCCACTATCACCTGGAATAATATCTACGTCACCCAACTGGATTGATAAACAAGTACATGTTCTGCGCATGATCGATTTCGTTTGTAATTTCGCACTGACTCAAACAAATTCCCAACTTATAGTTTATGTAGATACAGGGGTGGCAACACCTTAAATGCAAATTTGCATTATGATGGGAACCAATGTTGAAACAGGAGTTCAACAGTCTTGTTTAAAGTAACCATTTCGCAAATTATATGCTCGTTATAACGATCTAATTTACCAATAGAACATGCCGTTGTTTCAAATTAGATCTAATGTTTTTCATACTAATTATTAGGCCATTCTTTACACACTGGTGTTGACTGTGGATCACTCCGTTTTTTAGTACTCATGGCAAATGTGCCCGGTCAACAGGGGATGCTTAGTCAGCCAATAGGGAATGATTACCCTTCTTAAACACCTGTTCCCATGTATGGTTTACCTAGGAGTCCATGTTTGTCTAACTCTTAATTTTGTATTATTTATAATAGATATAAGATTCATCACTGTTCAGCATTGTTCATTATCTACACCCCCCCCCCGCTTACAAATAATTCTTATGCATATACATATATTTACAGTGTCTTTAGCTTCGTCAATGCATCAAAAGTTTGTTTTTTTTTGGCGAATATACCTTGTGGATTATATATTATACATATGACCTGCACCTTTATTTTGCAAGAAATGATATAAATAATATATGTTGTGCTCTTTGCTTATTCCATTTTATCAGTATGTTATTGGCAATTGATTTATCCGTATTTATTTTATAAAAAACTGCAAATACATGAATGCACTGACAAGTATGCAAGAACAGTTTTTTTTTTGTTTTTTTTTTGTTGTTGCTTTTTTGTCGAACTTATCTAAACTTCCAGAATGTTGCATTGGTATACCATAAATATTTTGTAATTTTGAGCAAAGTATAATGTTTTCAAATGTGATTTTATGTGTCTCTCATTCCCTATATATTACTATCGGAGATGTGCACTGGTCAAATCCACCTAGAAAAATCACTCAGGTGTGACAATCACATTTGGGGTATACAGTACCCGTAACGTTATTCTTGACATTCCTATCGTGTTCTATCGTGCGTGTATCCTGTCGTATCGTGCGTGTATCATATCGTATCGTGCATGTATTCTATCCTATCGTGTATCAGGTTTTGCGTTTTCTATCGTGTTTTGCGTTTATCAGGTCTATCGTGTATCGTATTTTGCGTGTATCAGGTTTTCCGTTTATCGTGAAAATCGTTTATCGTGTAGCTTCGGAAACTATCGGGATCGTATATTAAATCTAATGAAAAAGTAAGATACTTTCCGAAAGCTTTATTCGTTTTGTTAAAGAAGCTATTTTTAGGAATCGAGGAAAGACAACTTATATGTGAAGTAGAACATAAAGATGTCGATTTTAAGGCAGAAAAAGGGTTATATGTCTGTCCAGAGAGGGCGAAAATTTATCGCAATTTCATTCTAAGTAGTCTGGAAAGTAGGCAGTGGTTTGTCGAGCAAACGGGGACAGTAAAACTGAAAGCTCCTTCATCTGGAGTTCATAAACATTTCCTTGTCTAGAAACAATTATTTGTATTTAACAATAACAGAGAAATAGGAAGTTCCGATCTGAAAGGAAAAATCAGTAAATTACATTGTTTATTACATATAGTTTAATAATGGTTCTTTTTCTTCCGATTTTGTTCACCTGTATTCAACTTATATATCAACAACGTTTTTTCTTTTAACAATAATAACTTTCAGCCATAGAGCGATTCGATATATCCATGTGAGCTAGAAATAAAATGCACCACGTAGTCGTCCACGTCTGCTTCATTCTTAGATATCTTATTGAAAGTAGATATTAAAGCTGACATGAATTAATAAATACGTACACCTTTCTCATCTTATCCGCCATATTTCTCTCAGGTAGCCTAATTTACTCTACTCGTATACAGTACCTGCAACGTTATTCTTGACATGATAAACGATAGAACACGATACACGCGCGATAGGATAGGATACACGCACGATACGATACGATAGGATACACGCACGATACTATAGGATACACGGTAAACCTAATAAACGCAACACCTGATAAACAATCTTCACGATAGACCTGATAAACGAAAAACACGATAAACAATCTTTACGATTAACGGAAAATCTGATAGAAATGTTGTAAATTTAGAAACAATTCAGACAGAACGAAAGTTTGATACGTACAAAATGATAACATTTTGTTGATAATAATATTGAAGGATTTCAATACTCAATATATACCTAAAGCATATAATTCATTTGTCCACGGTGTACGTTTATTTCTTATTTTCTAAAAATTCTATTTATGTTTTTTTTTTAACGGCATTACAATTAAAATCCGGAAGCTAAACTATATACGGTATTGAATTCATTATTTGATATCTATATGAATTTTCTCAGCCAATGATTCTAAAACGTATATTGTCACCTTGAATGTTTAATATATGAATCATATAGGGAGTGATTGATTTTTATCTTGCTTAACGTCTCGCTCGAGAATATTTCACTCATATGGAGACGTCACCATGACCTGTGAAGAACTTTTAAATTTAGGCTTATGCTCGGCACAATTTTACGGCCATTGAGCAGAATTGTAAAAAATTCAAATAACCATCAAAACCAGCATAAATTTCCAGTATCCACACGTACGACTATTGGTATATGTGTACATGTACAAATAATAATTTTAAAAAACGATGACAACTGAATCGTGCCCAATTGAGCAGAATTTTGGGAAATGTAATATACCCTTGCACTCTTTTAAAACTTAATCTTATAAATGTGTGAAATACAATGTCCCTGAGAATGTTTACTGTCAAAACACGGGTGATACACAAAATCAGATTGATAAGAACGCGCACAAGTTCGATATACAGTGTATCTAAAGGTCCAAGCGCATTTAAAACAACTCAAGAGGATCTGAGAATATTAACACATTTTTTTTTAGAATGGATAAAATTATGCCTTTTCTTTTGTTTAGCTTATCAAATCATTGGAAAACTTCAAAACCTTATATTAAAAACGCTAATTTAATCAAAAATTGATAAAAACGCCAACTTATTCTAAGGACTACAGAAACCCGGAGTCAACACAAAACACCCCAAAATATAAGTAACGTAGATTACAAGAAACGCAACATAGATTACCAGATTATCATTTAGTAATTAAATACTGCCACCGTCTCCATTTAAGTCAGCACTTCTCACATTATATGATCGTTGCAACGATCCAGTTTGCCAACTCCCCCTAGGCATCTGATTCCACCTCAGATGTGACCAGAGGGTCCGTGTTGCCCAACTATCTATTTTGTATTGCTTATAATAGTTTTGAGATTGATTACTGTTCGTTATCTTCACCTTCCAACCTATCATTAGGTCAAATGCTATCTGACTTGTTTCATATCGATTGTTAAAACGTTCCTGGTTCACTGATTTTGACTACGGATAACTACATTTACTTGATGAAGATATAGGGCTCACCACGGGTGTGACCGGTCGACAGGGGATGTTTACTCCTCGTAGACACCTGATCCCACCTCTGGTACATCCCGGCGTCCGCATTTGCCCAACCCTCTATTTGTATTGCTTACAGGAATTATGAGATCGGCCTGACGTGTTTCATGCCGATTGCTAGGCCGTTCTTGGCACACTGATATTGACTACGGACAACTCCATTTACCTGATCAAGGTATAGGGCTCAAGGCGGATGTGACCGGCCGACAGGGGATGATTACTCCTCCCAGACACCAGATCCCATCTCTAGTATAGCAAGGGGTCTGTCTTTGCCCAACTCTATTTGTATTGCTAATAGGAGGTATGAGATTGATCAATGTTCGTTATTTTCACCTTTCATCACTGTTCGTTATGTTCACCTTTCATTAAAGGCGTGTAGTAAAACTTTATGATCAATTCATTCATCTGACACCATTGTGAATGTTTTAATTATCGTTGATTTACTGATTGTATATCGTTTAACGATATCAAAAATTTTTCACTGGTGAAAGTTTTGATAATAACTGATATCTTTACAGTTGGTATTGAACATGTATGTTAGTGCTGAGAATTACTGACATTTACTGTGGTATTTACTGTGAATTGTGATATTTAATGATAAGTGCTGTGAGGAAAGTACTTTCGGAATACATTCTCTACACACTGGTGGAGACTGATTGATCAACGCTTCAATGATGAAATACATAATTTTCTAAAATGATTCAATACGTGAAAGCATGGTATTTGCACTAAATTTGGCTTCAAACAAGTAGTTTAAGGACGACAGACCTAATTCGAAATTTTGCACTTCTGCGCAGAAAGCCACGCACATCGCTATTTACAGTCTCCGTGCATTGTGACGTCGCTGCAATTGTTTCATCCCACTATGAACATGCGATATTTACGAACTGAACTTGAGACTGTATAATTCTTTCATTATACAAGCAATACATCTTATCTTAATCCATATTTCGTATGAATTCTTCAATAAATGTATAGCATTTCCGTAACTTTTGTATCTGTGAATCCGTGACTTTAAAAAATCTGTCCGTGATTCTTCCGTGTTTTATGTGTAATTTCTGGGATTCCGTAATTGTCCGTGTTTTACACCCCCCCCCCCCCCCCCCCGCGCATATGCCATGAATAAAACTGTCATAGGTATGCACAACAAAATTAAAAAAAAAAAATGGAATCTTTTGTTATTAAGATTTTACTTCTGAATATAGTTTAATATCATGAATATTCTTAGCTATTAATAGTAATTACTGTATTACTCTATAAGCAATAATTATTAACGATTTACGGCATGCACCAGAAGCGTATTACTCAAAAACCCACGATAATTTCTATTTACAACCAACTGCGGAGAAGAGCAGAATTATATTTTGAAATCTTTCGAACATCCATTAAAACGACACAGAAAAAATGACTAAAACCGTATCAATCAACAACAACTGAAGAACAGAGGCAAGGCCAGGGTAGTTTCTCTCTCGGCTGACAATAAACACGCTATTGCCCCTACCCATTGGATAGATATTTTATTATTATACCAAAGCAGAATAATTCCCCTCCCGACAACAAAGCAAATCGTCCCATCATAATGTTTTGAACAGCTGCTATAGTTGTGCCGTTGAATACGCCTCTGGGCTTTGTATTTGACGTCACAATGCCGAATTGCGCGGAAAATCGATGCTGCCGTTGAATAGTTTGAAGACTATCACCCTAGCGCAGATCTTAGCACAGAACCGATCACACGGCAGAGATACATACAGTACACGACACGAGTTTTATACACCCCACCGTGGAAAGACCACGGAGGAAAATCCACGGAGATACACCGTGTCCTCCGTATTCCACGGTGTGTGTTATTTGCGAATACACACAGCTGCTAAGAGCTTTGTTCTGGCCACGGGCGCCTTGCGGGAGATGGGAAAATGTGCCGCAGGCCAAAAAATCAAGATAAGGGTGGAATTTTAAGAAAAGAAAAAATGTCAATATCTTCCCCCCTGATACTTATATTGTTTTTCAGCATATTGAGCCGATTCCAACGATACCAATCACTATATATTGTGTTTTTAAGAAAACCTGGTTTTGACTTTTTTTCTTTTAGTCTTCTTTCTACAATAAAATATTCTTAAATTCTATGTTTAAATAATGCGTACTTGCAGACAATTCCTGTTTTGAATGCGAATTAGTATATTCAGTAAATGAAAAACATACATGTACAACATGTGATAGGGATATTTAATAATTATCGATGTGCTCTCTCTCTCTCTCTGTGACAAATGCGCTGTTTAACATAATTACCTCCATCATATTGTGTTGATATGCATCTTGACAAATATAACTTTATCCAATATAGAAATTAGAGCATTGTCAATGATTAACAAATTGGAATTAATTTATTACGTAATTAATAGAAGCAAAAATACAAACCATCGAATGATTTATTTTTAAAATCCCGAGTTAATTACATTTGACCGAGACTTATGTTCGATGTACTTTGATAGAGGTTTTCATAAAAAAAAAATGTTCATCGGGAGTGTCTGGATAACGCAATGATTTTTGTATAATAAGTATACACACCCGTAGCCAGGGGGGGGGGGGGGGGGGGGGGGGTTGTTGTGGGGGGGGGGGGGTTCATACGAACCCCCCCCCTTGAAAACTTCTAAGAACTATTAAAGTCGGCATTTTGTTTGAATTGTGACTATTAAAGTCGGGATTTTTTATGAAAATCATGAACATTCATAGTAAAAAAGGCATGATTCCAAAATTCAAATTAAGTGCCAGGAAATTGCTAGATTGCAGGATTTTGCACCAAATACCCCAGACCCCCTGCCATAGTGGCACCTCGCGGTGCGAGGTGATAGACTCGCGTTGCGAGTCTATGTACCCCTCCTCCCCCTTGAAAAATCCTGCCTACGGGCCTGATATACCATGCAAATTCCTAGGGTCTTTCTCACAGTATAACTAAATTACGGTTAGCTAGTTTGGGTTTTGACTTCTCATGAAAAGTGTGAAATATATTGGGTCGGCGCGATATCAGATCTAGTCTAAGATCACGGGTATCTTACGCCGACCCAATATATTTCACACTTTCCGCAAGAAGCTAAGCACTTCTGTTGATTTCAAATACACGGATTTGCTGACTCCCATTGTTCTACTGAGGCGAAAACCCCTTCGAATTTGCAGGGAATGTACAAGTTATACACAGGTCATTGTTATAGTCATACATCATAGTACCGCTAACCCGACAAACATTTTTTTTTATTTTGAGTAAGTTATTGAATGACGAAGTATGACCAAACTGCAGATTGAACTTTATAGAGCCCCGTGCTAACATTACTTATATTTTTCAATGTATCAGAAGGGGTATGTTGCCGGTTAATTTGTGTAAATTTCTTTACAAGCAATAAAATAACAACAAAAATGGTGCTTAAATTGTCCGATTACGAAAACCTTTCAAGTTTTCAAAGTACACCCTCTCCGATTCTACGTACTTGTAATCAATATTTAAGGATGTAAATCCTCGGTGTCAAATGCAACTAGTTCATGAAAAAAAAATTAAATATAGATATAAACAGAAATGACTTAACGATTATTTGCTTTTATTCATATACGCTATCGATTATTAAAATCTTTAATTTAATCTTTAGATGCATTAGATAATGAGAGAGAGAGAGAGAGAGAGCGAGAGAGAGAGAGAGAGAGAGAGAGAGAGAGAGAGAGAGAGAGCATTGGTAATCATAAAAAATAGTTGGTTTTTTTTTTATCTTCGTTAGCCGAGATTATTCGTGCACGAAGGCACAGTTGACTTAAAACCCATTGCTAGCGGAGATTAGATGAATTTTACCCCCGTGTTATGTTATAACTGACCAAAACCTAGTACGTTTGTTTTACAACTTTCATTCAGAAGACGCGCAAGTTATTGAGTTACTGAATAAACGAGAAAACTTCTGCATTTTTATTCCAATCGTTGTCAACTCTTTACTTTGTGATATTTCAAGACTACATGTACTCAATTTAATTTATTGGATATCATCACCATTATGCAATGGTATATAAAAATATAAAGACAAAAAGCTGTTATATATACATTTAGTAAATAATACATGCGTGTAATAAAGTATTTATCAAGTTAGAAAAAAAACCTTTAAAAAAACCCGTGTTATTATTAATGTGAAGTATGGGCATTCTAATGAAATTTTCCTAATGAAAGTACGGAGTTTTCTAAAGGTTTGTTTAAAAGTAAAGATAGTTTTAATATTTATTTGTTTAAGTGATAAAAATTTGATTCTTTGCTCACATTGCTTCACAGTTGAGTACAAAATGAAATTCATATCCAATGTAAAAATGTACATGTATATAGCTGACCTTAATCACATATTCCTAATTACAATGAAAACCTTACGTAAAAATAAACTATTGCTTATGGTACACATTTCTTTGAACTGCTGTTTATCAAATTGAAATTACTGGCATGTGATTGTCGTTGTTCATGACCCTTCTTTTATTTGGTGAAATTGTGCTGCACGTGCCGTGAAACAATGTACCGACGAGTGGTAGGAATAACACAGGTGTTTATATACAGGATGTCGAGAATTTGGGCGTTTCATAAAAAGGTGTGAACGTCTGCAGGGAAGTCTACATATGGATATGAACCGAAAACACCAACGTATCATTAAACAAGAATTACAAGAATTGAATGATTTATAGCTATTTTCTAAATAAGTAATGGGGTGAGGGCATGTATGCTGGCCAAGCGAAAAGGTTTTTTGGGTGAATCATTTCGGAAATTATTTCTTTGTTTTATCACACGGAGGTACACGGTGGCATCGACGGAGGTACAGGTGACATCCACGGAGATGTGCGGTGGCATCCACGGAGATCCTCCGTGGACTTCAATGTCTAGCTCGCGCGAAAATATAGGACTTCAAAGGTGCCGACAATTTTAAAGGTCCACCGTGTTTGGGGCAAATTTGTTCCACCGCGTTGCGTGGAACACGCATAAAACTCGTGTCGTGTACTGTATATTTTGGTGAAAATAGTCGGTTATCGTCATCTTTTGATATAGAGAAAAATACATTCGGACAGAATAATGCTTTAGTTACTCATGTCTTAGATTGCAATTGCCAATCCACATGTCATAGTACCACGTATTACAAAAACATGTATATGCATTTACATTCAATACCAGTACAAGAAATGTCAGGATTTCTTTATCAAAATAAATTTATACTACTCTTAAGCTTAACTTATAAGAATGTTTCAGGGAATAAAAATCCATTTTGTTTCTGAGAGTGTTCATCAGAAAAATCTTATAAATGGTGATGACACTTGAAGTGCATGTTAGATCTTATCTTGAAACTGTCCGATAAGTCATGCACTTGGTCTCTTATCAATATAAAATATGTATGCTTTTATTCAAACATTTGAACTTTGAAATTTATTTAGAAAAGTTAAAGATTATGAAAATGAAAACAAAATGTGTACATTACATATACACTATATACAAATCCGTTGTCTTAAGCTGTATACTGAGCTCTATATCGGATTTATTGAATTTGTGACAGTTCATACATTACATATTTTGACACCACCCCTGGCATATATTATGCAATGACTCAGTGTTTACATATGATTGGTTACCTTTTTCTTAATCCATATGATTATTTAGTATAAAGAAAAAGTATGAAACTACAAGTAGAAAACCTACCCATTTCTTATTTAATGACATTTTCCTTGAAAACTGGCCAAAAATCATCCTTTGACATGCTCCCCTTAAAAAGAATTGCCAATGACCCATACTTTTTTTCTTACAATTAGTAAGCTTATTGTCTTTTTAAAATCACTATTTAATTTGGATTAAAACTCTATTGTAGAATTTTTTAAATTTTAACTTTTATATTGAACATTGGAAATTTTCCTATATTTTCTTTGCAATTACGACTACTATATAGCCAATTTTTGAAACAGTCCCCGCTGAAAATCAACTACGATTTTCATTTGTTTTTTCCATTGATTTTAACTCTTTAATGCATGTTTTACCTTATATCAAAATTTGAATAAAATCTCTATTGTAGAAACGAATTAGGTCCGTCACCCTTAAATCAATAACGAACAATTTGTCCATTTTCTAATAATAATAATAATTTCCATTAAGCGTGTTGATCAGAAATTATCCAGGCAACTCGAAATAAAAACATCAATTTATTCTCTATCTGTGTTTTATGTCTAATGCTGTTTCTTTATTGTTTTGGGACGTTAATGGTAAACGAACATATAAGGTATATGGTAGCTAGGGGAAACTAAGGTCCACCACCATCTCCCTATATGTACATAGAACTATTCCACTATCACCTGGGATGATATCTATGTCGATTAACTGATTCGATAAACAAGCGCCTGTTCTGGGTATGATCGATTTGCCTTGTAATTTTGCATTGATTCAAAACAAATTCTCAACCTATATTTTATATAGATATACGGGTGGTAACATCGTATATGCAAATTTGCATTATAATGAGAAGCAAAGTTGAAAAGTGACTAGTAATAAGTCGGCATTACAGTTGTTAGGCCTTCCACTCTACATTGAGATATATCGACGACGCTTTACCTATTAACGACATAATTTTCATTCCATATTTCCACATAAACTTGAAATAAAAAAGCAACAACATATACATCTACATCTGCTTTGTACTAAGATATTTTATTGAAAATAAATCTTTACGACAAACTAACGACACACGGAATTATTTCAGCTTCTACATCAACTTCCAATATCTACAGAACATATAGCAGTATCCCTTTATAACCTGTGTATGATGTTTAATATCTCAACTGATTCAATACCCAAAACCTTGTTCTCTTTATGATCTTTTTTATTAAGGCAGGTTTCTTACAAACAATTGCAAGTTAATATTACAGGAGTTTCAACAGTCGTTTAAGGAGACCATTTTGCGAATTCTATGCTCGTTATAACGATCTAAGTTACCAATACAACCTGCCATTGAGTCAAGTTATGTATAATGTGTTTCATACTAATTGTTAGGCCATTCTTTACACACTGGTGTTGACTGCAGATCACTCCGCTTATAGGGCTCATGGTAGATGTGACCGGTCGACAGGGGATCCTTACTTTTCTTAAACACCTGTTCCCATGTCTGGTTTACCCAGGGGTCCATGTTTGTCCAACTCTTAATTTTGTATTGCTTATAATAGATATAAGATTCATCACTGTTCAACATTGTTCATTATCTTTACCTCCTCTGCATACAAATAATTGTTATGTATATATATATATATACTTACAGTATCTGTAGCTTCGTCAATGCATCAAAGATTCCATTTGGTAACGTTGCTATATTATTTGCCCACAAGTTTCTGAATCAAAAAGATTTCCTGATTAACCTTAATTGATCAACGCTCAAATGAAGAAATAAATCATTTTCTAAACTGAACTAATCTGCGACAGCATATTTTGCACTAAATTTGGTTTTAAACAAGTAATTTGAATCCATCACGAACGGTTAGTCAATTATCTAATAATTATATATTGTGTTTTAAACATGTTGATCAGAAATTATCCAGTCAACTCGAAATAAAAACATCACAGGATTCTCTATCTGTGTTTTATATTTGAATCTCTTTTTTATTGATTTAGGACGTTTATGGTAAACGAACACATAAGTTTTATGGCAGCTAAGAAAAAAATAAGGTCTGTCACCATCAACTTCCTATATGTATGTAAACATATTTCACTATCACATGTATATGATATCTGCGTCACCCAAATGATTCGATAAACAAGCACATCTGTGTATGATTGGTTTTGCTTTTTAATTTCTCATTGACTCAAAAGAAATTCCCAAGTTATAGTTTATATAGATGCACGGGTGGCAACATCTTATATGCAATTTACTTTATGTGAAGCAATGTTGAAAAATGAATGTTAAATTAAATTCCCCATATTCTCATTTTGTGTGTAATGTAAATAATATTCTCTTATTCTGTGTATATAACACACCTCAAATTATGTTTGGAACCTTTTTTATTGTGCCCTAATTGGAACCTCACTTCATTGGACACGACAGTCTAGCAGAAAGGACGTTTTTATACTTCTCTGCATAACAGTTTATATTAATCAGAAAACTTTTTCCATTTCTATACATGACATATATGTAAAGCTGCATATAATCCAGCTTCTCTGAGGTAAGGCGTTTTATTTACTACTCACCAATTTGTATATTGTTTTATGTTATTTTAAAAGTCATAAAACATCTAGTTACGGAGTTCCTTTGTGTTAACTTAATTTCCTACATGTGATTTTCATTCGTATCAAAATAGCACTACTGTATATCAGGTTTTTTCCGCGTCATGTTTTTCCCGCGAGTTCAGAACCTAAAACAGTATATCAAATTTACGCGAATGAAATATTCACTATTTCAAAGTCATAGCGAACAAATAATTCACGATTATTTAAACTTATAACGGAGTTGAGGGGAGAAGCCAGCCTTTTTACCTATAGCTCGTAATTGTTTATGTAAAATTCAGTCAATGAAACGATTTACAAGATTTCTTAGTTACTGTCGCAATTATAATAAAATCTGGATATGGATGATATTCCTATTTCTCTGAATCCGTCTCTGACCATTTCGGGTTTTGTTCGCATGTAATCATATGCATAGATATTTGTCAGCCATTTTGATCCGAGTGGCTTGATCCGGGTTAGAGATAAATCGAACAACATCTCGTCAATTTCTAAAGACGTGCTCAGCTGATCACCCTCCTGTGCTGCGAACCAGTTTTCAAAAAGAATTGTACACTTTCGTTTACACTCAAATGTATTTGCCGGTATAGTAACATAAATCATTGTTCGTTAACTATAATGATACTCATACAAAATATTTATCGATAACTATTTTCAGTTTAAAACGATAAACCATGCACCGTTACATGTGTGAGTAGCTCAGTTATAATTATACATTGATTGAAGCAAAGAACGTACTCCCATTTCAATATATTGTCATATTTTGAATAAATTGTATTGTACGACTTCCACACAATCATTGCACGAACGAAAGTTGCTAATCGGACATTAAACGTACTGTAGTTTAAGTTTGTTGTGCAAACAATTAATTTTACAAATATTGTAGTGTCATGGGACATTCAAAGGGCTTTTCAGAGCTCTCGAATGACTTTGGGAGATCGCACAAGGGCTATTATAAAAGTATACGATAATCTAACAATTTTCATACGACCATCATACAAATTTCCCCGAACCTCTTTACAATAAGTCGTGTAAAAATAACACTGACATATAAACAATATGCAATAACTTCTTGAGATGCCCTAAATCGTACAGAAAACAGCATACTAAATAATCACAAGACCACCGTTGCCAATGTAAACCGAGCTTTATAGAACAGTTCTTCTCATTATACAACAGGGGGCGATAACCCTCCAACATGCGTTGAATTATTGATATCACACACGTTTTAATTATGTGTTTGTAAATGCTGAAAATTGTGCAACTACTAGTAATTGAGATGGATTAGCGGAACTATTTGCCCCAGTGATAGGAACAATGCAAATACATTGTGACATCGGAATAGAAAAACTGCACATGAAGTGCATAGCCATGGTTTTAATGGCTGAAGACCGTCCATGGAGTTAATGTGGGTCAGAACGTTCCTACTTGCTACGATAATCATAGATTTGTTTCTTAAAGTTGACGAAAACGATGATGAAGTGTTCATTACTTTTTTGCACGGAAGCCAGAAACATTACCAGGAGCACATACCTTGTTTAAATTGCCAGGTAATTCTGATTAGCTACAAGTTTAACAAATTAAAGCAAATAACAAAGTCTCTGAACCCATCAATCATGAAATAATTGGAAAGGAATTTTAAAAAGGAAAAGCAATGACAAAGTATACGTTAAAAGTAACAGAGTAAAAAGGTATGCTGTTTGATGGTTATAACGTACTCTGTATTGCTTGAAATTTTGTCATGTTGTTGGATAAGGAATTCAGGTAATAAATAACATTATTAGAGGTAGTAAAAGTGTTTTAAAGACAATAAGAGAATTTATCTTCAATTACTCATTTGAATAATCATCAGTTTCAGTATTTAATTGCTAAATGATAATCTGGTAATCTACGTTGCGTTTCTTGTAATCTACGTCCCTTGTGTTTTTGAATGACTTTAGTATTGCATCCGCATTTGGGGAGTCCTTAGAATAAGTTTTTTATATCAATTTCTGATTAAATTAGCGTTTGTAATAGAACCTCTTTGAAGGTTTGCAATGATTTGTCAGATGACCAAAAGAAAAAGCGATGTATCCCAGTCAACTCGAAATAAAGACACCACAGAGTCGTCCACTTCTGCATCATACTTAGATATTTTATCAAAAGTGGATATTAACGGCAAACCAACAACTCGATTTTATGACAAACGGGATGATTTCATCTTCTCCATCGTCAACTTCCAATATTGATGTAGCAATATTTCATTATCACCTGCATATGGTGATTATAACTCTCACTGATTCAATACACAATATCTTGTTCTGTGTATGGTTAGTTTTGAAATCGAATCAGGCAACTCACAAACAAGTTATTGGTGTAGGGGTTTCAACTGCCTCGTTTAAAGTCAACTTCGATGGTCGTTATAACGATCTAGTTTGCAAATACAACCCATAGTTGTGTCAAATGATGTCTGACATGTTTGATACCGATTGTTAGGCCGTTCTTGGTACACTGATTTTGACTACGGATAACACTGTTTACCTGATCAAGATATAGGCCTCACGGCGGATGTGACCGGTCAACAGGGGATGCTTACTACTTCAAGGCGCCCTATCCCACATCCGGTATATCCAGAGGTATGTATTTGCCCAACTCTCTATTTTGTATTGCGTGTAGGAGTTGTGAGATTGATCAATGTTCGTTATCTTCACCTTTTTTGAATATGCAATATTCGATATATCAGCTCTTTTGTGATGGAGGTTCATTCACTATTCTATAGAACGCTTGCATGAGTACAAGATGTATACATACAGTATAGAGTGGCTGTGTAAATAAGGATACCATTTTTTATATCCAGGAGTCTGTCTTTGCCCAATTCTCTATTTTTCATTGCTTATAGGAGTTGTGAGATTGATCACTGTTTGTTATCTTCACCTTTTATTTCTCATTTCTACAATAATCTGACAATAAATTACAAAGTCACCTTTTAGATGTAGAAATAAAATTTGATCTAAATTGTGGACCTCGGTTATGAATGGACATGCTGATTTTTAATCATCGTTTTGCTCCATTTTCGAGAATGTATTCTTTCTAGCGACATCTTCATGTGTTCCACAGAGAAAAATGAGCTTTGCATTAGTGTATAAATGGATATCTAAAGCATCACGATCTTCAGTATTTCACTCCAACACCCTCAAGATTGGTAAACGTTAAATATTAAGCTGTCAATATTGGATCACATGTCCAAATTCCACATAATTTAGTGAGATGTTAGCAATAAAGCATCTGGAACGAAGTACTAGTAGCTTCTTTCCTCTTTCATTATGATATAAAGATTAGGGTGTAGAAAAGAGAAGAGAACAGACAACGACCGATTTCAATCTAAACAATGGCAATTCGTGATGTAAAATATAGTATATCTCACTTTTTTTCAAATTTGGTATTCGTTCGATTTAAATCGGTTGTTATGAATTATTATCAATGCTCGTGGTATTATTAATTGACAGCGTAATATTACGTTTTAATCAAAAATGAATCACAAAGAAAATGTGAAATATTGAAGGAGCAAGATAGTAGTAATCAAGGATGACGAGCATCGTGTGTGTGAGTTCGCATATGCATGCTTCTTTTAGCAGGATTTATACTTTAATCCATTATGCCTGTGTAAATTGGCTAAATTTGACTGCGTCATGACCACAACCATTTGAATTACATGTAGATATCCAACATGGATGTAAAGAGGCATTGCTAACTGATGATTGTGCTAAACAATCCATGATGTACGAATGCAAAGAATTGGAGGAAAATCATTATGTAGTCATATAGTACTTTATATCACAAAAAACCTCTCAAATAAGCAGCACAGTAGTTGTAAGAAGATACCATCCTACGACAAGAGACCACATCGCTCAGCTGAGTCACCTTGGCTCATATCTAAAGATTTATATATATATATATATATATATATATATATATATATTGTTTTTCAAAATTGAATCTGGACTATGTCAGGAAGCTTTGATGTGGATGTGAACTTTTCTGGTCCAGTGATTTTTCAGATTTTTTAATGATTTTCCCTATGTATTTGTGTGTAAAACTGTGTTCCCCTATTATCGCCTCATCTTACACCCAGGGGCCATGATTTTGATAAACTTGAATCTGCACTATTTCAGTACGCTTTCTCGTAAATTTCAACTTTCCTGGACCAGTAGTTTTTGAGAAGATTTTTAAAGATTTCCCCATTATATTTTTATGTAAAACGATGATTCCCTAATGTGGTCCATCCTATCCTCGAGGGCCAGGATTTTATCTGCACTATGTTAGGAAGCTTTCATGTGAATTTCCATTTTTTTTGGCCCAGTAGTTTTTGAGAAGATTTTTAACGATGTTCCCTATATATTTCTATGTAAAAGTTTGATCCCCCTTGTGACCCCCTCCTGACTCCGGGACCATGATTTTTTTTTACAAATTTGAACCTGCACTGTGTTAGGAAGCTTTCATGTAAATACCAGCTCTTCTGGCTCAGTGGTTCTTGAGAAGAATATTTTTAAAGATTTTCCTGATATATTTGTATGTGAAATTTTGATCCCCTATCGTGGCCCGATCCGACCTCCCGGGGTCATGATTTTAACAGACATGAATCTGCACTATATCAGGAAACGTTCACGTAAATTTCAGTTTTTCTGGCCCAGTGGTTCTTGAGGAGAAGATTTTTAAATGATCTGATTTTGGTAATTGTCTCCCTTTGAAAGGGAAATGGTCCTTCATTTGGACAAACCTGAAGGCCCTCTACCCAAGGATGCGTTTGGCCAAGTTTGGTTGAAATTGATTCCAGAGTTCTGAAGAAGACGAACATCTAAAAACGTTTACAGACCGACGGACAGACGACGGACAACAGGCGATCAGACAAGCTCACTTGAGCTTTCGGCTTAGGTGAGCTAAAAAGTTTAGCAAATCAATTCCTTGAGTTTAAACTTTAGTCAATGTTAAAATCACTATGCAGTTGACATCTGTAAGAAACATCGGTGTTTTTACTGTACTGACTCTCCGTGCAAATTTTGAGAGTTTATTCAGCGATTAGTCATACAATGCTACCATCAAAACAATAAAGAAAACAAGAAATGTTTGTCAAACAATGCAAACATACCACAACAACCCCAACGTGGTGCAAAATTGAAAACGGTTTTACACATGAATAATTTAATTGATAATAGTTCCAAACCAATTCAAGTCAAGATAGTGAGTGGATAATATTTTCGTATTTCCAGAATGGACTGACCCTTGGCCTTTGACCATGTGCCATAAAATAAAGAGGAGTAATCTAGTCCATAGGATGTACCAGTGTACCAAGTTTGATGTCAATCAAGCTACTGATTCTTGAAATATAGGATACAAGATATTACTATATTACTATGTCCAGTTTGGCCCTTGAACTTTAACCATGTGACCAAAATCAATAGGGGTCATCTACTTCGTAAGATATATCAGTGTTCCAAGTTTGATGTCCGTCAAGCAAAGGGTTCTCGCGATATTGAGTGGATAGTATATTCCAATATCCAATTTGACCCTTGACCTTTAACCATGTGACCTTAGAATCATTTGGGGTTATATACTCCTTAGGATGTACCAGTGTACCAAGTTTGATGTCTGTCAAGCAAATGGTCCTCGAAATATTGAACGACCAGTATATTCCTATGTCCAGAGTAGACTGAATCTTCACCTTTTGACCTAAAAATCAATAGGGGCCCTCTTCTATTCATAACCAATCAATTTGAAATATCATAACGATCAAGTGAATGGTTCCCAAGAAATTGAGCGAACATGTGGTCTGCCGACCGACAAGTACAAAGCACTCCCTCCTTTCTCCTTTGAAAGAGGGCATGAGTAATTGTTTACAGAATCTCATATACAGTCATATCAATTTAGAAATATATTTCTTTACAATGACATTAATGGGCTTCCATAATTCTAGGAAAAAAATACAATCGAAATAATGCATTATGCTTATTAATTTACACTCGTATTTAACCAAATATAATACGCACTTTTTAATATTTTTATGAGAAGGAACAAATACTACATACCACAAAAGGTTTTTGACTCATTTTGTTTTAGTCAATGCAGGACAACCCGTTACAGATACAAGAGAGATGGCCAATACTTTTAACGACTTCTTTTGCGGCATTGGACACAAATATGCAGAGAAGTTTGACAGTTCATTGCCTGAAATTGAACAATTAATGCATAGGGGGTCTTTTAGCATTCCAAATATTTATATTAATTTTGTCAGAAATGAAATAAATGCTATGTCAAATTCGAAGGCTACGGGGTTAGATGCTATTTCTGTAAAGCTGTTGAAAATTAGCTCGGGTGTGATTGGTGAAATTTTAACATATTTGTGAAACATGTCTATAAAAGGTGGTGTGGTTGCATCGGAATGGAAAAAAGCTAGAGTTACCCCTCTTTTTAAATCTGGTGACAATTTTATGGTGAACAATTATCGACCCGTGTCAATTTTAGCAATCGTGAGCAAAATTATAGAAAGGCATGATTTTAACTCATTTTACGAGTATTTGGATAAAAACAATCTTTTAACGGAACATCAATCTGGTTTTAGACCAAAGCATTCGTGCGAAACAGCACTTCATACCATTATTGATAAATGGTTAAGTAATATAGATAGTGGCAAATTAACAGGTGTTCTTTTTATTGATCTTAGTAAAGCCTTTGACATTATAAATCACCAGGTATTGTTACACAAGCTTTCATCATTTGGTATTTGTCAAAATTCTTTTAAATGGTTTCAGTCTTATCTTAGCGGAAGATCACAATGTGTCAGATGAAAAAGATGTTACAATAGGAGTGCCTCAGGGGTCCATATTGGGTCCATTGTTCTTCATTTTATTTGTTAACGATTATCCTAAATGCCTAAAGCACTCAAATGTCTCTATATATGCAGATGATGCATCTCAGGATGTTTCACATCAATCTATTGATGTTATTGAGCAAAGGTTACATGATGATCTTTAAATTCTATGAAATGGATGGAAAGTAATAAATTTACGATGAATTTAGAGAAAACACAATGTATGTTGATTGGCACTGCACAAAAACTCTCAAAGTGTAGAAAAATGTGTATCAAAGTAGAAGATATTGTTTTATATACTGTTAAAACGGCCAAACTTCTTGGTATGCAAATAGATGAATGTATAATCTGGTCTGTACACATTGATTTTTTATGCAAGAAACTTTCACAGAAAATAGGCATTTTACGTCGTCTGCAAACTTTTATGTCAAATGCAGCATTATTGAAAATTTATAACACTGTTATATTTCCTCATTTTAACTATTGCTGCACAGTTTGGTGCTCAGCCAAAAACAGGGTTTTTATTGACAGACTTTTTAAGTTACAGAAAGGGGCAGCCAGAATTATATTGAAGGTGAAAGTAACTCAGACTTCTACAGCTGATATTTTAGTGTTCTTAATTGGATACCTGTTCATGCTTATTTTGTATATAGAAAACTAGTGTTTGCTTTTAAGGTTCTTAATAACATGACACCAGAATATATGAACGTTTTTAGTTTTGTCAGCCAAGTTAGTTCCAGAGCAACAAGAAGTAGCGATAGTGGCATTTTATATTTACCAAAAGTTCGAACTGAATATTATAAACGGTCTTTTAAGGTATCCTCCACAATTCTATGGAATCAGTTGCCCGAGTCTGTCATGATCTGTGGTTCTATTACATATTTTAAATCAGCATATTTGCAGCATTATTTCTCAAATAAGTGATATATAGATATGATGTATACATGTATGTTTATTTTCCCCCCAGTGATATCGTGTGTGTATTTTATGTATATATTTTATATTATGTTCTCTATTTTTCTATTCTCTCATTTATCTGTCTGTGAATATGTTTTATACAGGACCACAATGTAAACTAGTCATTTGTACTAATTGTGCTATCCTGTCTGAATAAAAGAATTTATTATTATTATTATTATGTGCACTTCATTTTTCGCCGCGTTGTTTATCTATTTAAAAGCGTAAAATTATTTTTAAAAAAGTATCTTACACCCTGTAACTAATTAGTATGAAACAGCTAATTGAAATTTATCACCGTGCAATTTTTAAAACTGCCATGGCATTGTGATACCGTAATTAGCACATGTTTTGTGTACACGTCCTTTGTTACTTGATTTTGTCAGATTTCTGCATGTTACACGTTTTTCATGGGTCTGGGAATATGCGATTACTTGTGAGTTTTAACTTTCCTTTTGCAGTAAACGACTGATGTACTTATCCATCTAAATGCAGCGACATTTGAGAGGGTTACGTTTGAATTCTTCATTTACTACCAATTAAATTACTGGTTTTGATTATTGATATGTTTATAATTACCGAAGGGGTCTTTATATCGCACACTGGTACGTCATTTTTTCGAATATTTGGTGATGTTTTGATTACAAAACATGGAACGCTCGCATCGGCTTTTTAATTGATATGAACTTTATATAAAGAAAATATCGTGTCTGTTAAAACTGTATTGCTAAAAACTCTCCTACTCTGCTGAAATTAACAGTATATCCCCGAAAAAAACTGCTATGTAGTGTGTTTGAGGACAAGATTACCGTTTTCTTAAAAAAAAACAAATTTGCTGCACTGTACACAAATTCTAGTTCATTCTTTTTTGAGAACCTGTATTATTTCCACAAAGATTTATCGTGAAGTTAAATGTGATTGTACACATAAACAATGGTATTTCCAAAATGTACAGGCCCAAAAAGGGGAGGCGTATTAAATATATTCGGTAAAATACGGTATATGTGATCATCTATATGTGACTGTAAAATAGTCTGAAAGCGAAAACATAACAAACTGAACGTGGGTTCTTCGTCTGATCCCGGTAGATTCCCGCAGAAATAGTCACATGGTTTAGGCTTTGACAAACTTTCGAAGAGACCTCGACGTGGAGTATGATCGGTCGTGATAGATCAATACAATTTTCAAATATTTACTATGCTTTCCAACCTAAGAAAGCGATATATTACTTTCTTTACTATAAAATATTTACTTCCAAGTTATTTGTTTCATGTTTAGGAATCTATTTTTGTACTTGATATATTTATACCCACGTATGTTGCAATCGCCTGTGACACTCACTGACTTAATTTGCTTACATCATGTATTCATACGCACTATGTTAGCTTTCTTTAATCGTATTGAGGGAACTCATTTGAATTACTATCGGATTAAACATTCTTTTTGAAGAATTTCTCGATCTGTAAACTCCGGGCATTTTACTCACAAACTGAATAAAAAAGCGAAGTACTTTTAAGTCTGTGAGTAAAATGTCCGGACCTTACACATCGATAAATTATTCTAAAATAATGTTTGATTCTTATAATTCCAATCCATTCACTTTATTAACGATTACAAAAATTTGAATAGTTTCCCCGCACTATGTTATTTGTGTTCAGGCCTGCATGAATACATCGCGTTCTCGGAATTATTGATGTATAAACTTTTGTTCAGCTTTAGTTTTGTCCAATCAAAACAGTTATAACAAATACCATTGGAATTATATTGTTATAAAAATGCCAACATACATGGATGATATGTCTTCAGAACTTTATGAAGCTGTTAAAAAAAGCCGACTCAAAAATCAGAAATGATGCGAGATGATAGTACTCCTTCAGCCTATGTACTTGATCGCTCGTACACTGTACGACTTTTAACTCTAAGACAATTCCAAGAAAGTAAAAGTGTATTGTGTGTGTTATTTCATCTCCTCGTATATACGGGATATAGTAATCACACAATTTGTATGTGGGTTTGTGGGTGGGGGGTATAGTTGTGTGTGTTTTAATATTGAGCTTATAGACAGTCTATACTCCACAAGCTTTTTCGCTCGAGTTATTTGATACTTCACATTTAGCTTTGTTTTCATGAGATGAAGAACCCTATTGATTCCGGGGTTAAAAGGTCGAAGGCTAAGGTATGAAAAGCTTGTAGACACTCATTGTGAGAGAATGCCCCACCTTGCGGAGCTCTTGCCTAAATCACTTACGTACTTAGTAATATGTCCCGGCTGTATATCCTTTGGTATTTGCTGATGATCGAATGTTTACTATTGTTTGGTAGGATCACCCCGGTAATTTAACTCAAAATTCATTCAGATGCGATAAAGTCCCAACATCGACATTTGTTCGTAAGTAGGACACATATAATATTGCATCGGTCATATATATTCATTATGTATTATCCAGGCAAGTAACTTATTGCAGGTATTCTACTCACTATTTAAACATTTTATGATTTACTTTTTTCTGAACATATGTGGATTTCCATTAAAGGCATTGATATTGGAATGTAATTGACATAAAAGCGGTATTAAATCAGGTGTAATAAATCGGGCTGTTCCAAACAGACACGTGAAATCAGGGAGGAAACGTTTTTGACAATGTTCACTTCCCGTTATTTCTACATGTAAAGTTAGTTTATATTATCACATTCAATGTAATGTGTACTATGGGACTACCCCCTTCCACTGTTTTTAATAGTATAATCTAATGATAAGATTTCAAGATTAAAATTAGTTTTTTTTAACCTGCATGTATGTAGTGAAGTAGGACGCCCTCCCTACAATCTAGGATTCTGAAGCTTGGGCAAAATAAACATCTTTGTTAGATGTGGGGGTTTTTTGTGCTTGCCAATATTTTAGACAGTTGAAGTAAGCTGCAGCGCCCCCACCTGTTTCCCACACATGCACTTTGAAAAACAATTCTACGTACCTACAAATATTGATATATCAAATCGAGGGTTTCAAGTTTTGACAGAGAAATCTAACAACATTCATTCTTGAATTCATATATCCAAATCCTAAATCCTCAGAGGTTGATTCAGTTTTTCCTGTCTTATAGACAAAGGGGGGATGACTCCGATTATTTTAATTTTACATGGCAAAAAAAAAAATGCTGTATGCATAAATTTCAAATTAAGTATCAGAATATTGAATTTTATTGATCGATGTTCGTTATCTTCACCTTGCATACAAACTTGAAAATGAAAAAAAAATGTAATTTCATGAATAACATTGATTTAGATAATGCACTACAGGTTATCGAGAATATATTTAAGTCATGAAATGTGTCTGTTCTCAAATAATACATACATTTCACATACCTGACACATACATTACAAATCAGACCTGCATTCTAACCACACACTATACATATTGTACAAACAAATGTGACACATGTACGCATAAGCACTTGCGTTACATATTCGAGTATGTGTGCCATACATTATTTTATGAATATATTTACCGTGTTTTTTATTGTTTGTTTGCTAAATCTGTTTTCAAACATACATTATATGAATGTTTACAAAAAATGAATAGCATACGTCCGTCATATGATTAAAGGTCCTTGAAAGCATCATACAGATAGGAATAAAAGCCACAATGTATACACATGTTTTCTATATGAATAGAAACCATGAAAGTTGAAGATAACGAACAATGATCAATCTTATTACACATATAAGCAATGCAAATTCTCAAAAAAGATATGGTAATACGATCATGAGTCGGACGACTTTGATGTTGATTTAACAAGTCATACAATAAATTCCTTTTTCTCTGTGGTTGATTTTAAAAAGCAATGGTTACACTTTAAAAGTTGTATTCCTGTTTTCAATTACGGTGTCACATTCATTTTCACACTTGACCATTAGAGTTACTGAAAACCGTGAAAATAAAATTTTACAGATTCCGTGTTCCATAACCATCTAACACTAACTCTGTGAGTCTGAAAACATTTCAGTTAAACATTACGTCAACATATTCGTCCCATAAATACTGTATTGTTTGTAGAAAAAACATATCAAAGAGTGAGACTTTGTTTTATCCCACTGAGTGAAAGAACGCAGACTTTCATACACAATTAACTTTTTGTAAATACAAAGACAAGGTGTTGCTCCCCTCATTTAGAAGAACAGTATTTTTCACAAACTGCTTTGGTAGCTTTGGAATCCAAGTATCCATCGTCTTACTTCAACCGTACTGATATACTTTCACTTCTTGAGATTGTGAGGACAACTCTGTGAAGGACTGCTGTGTTAAATTTTGACAACGCTTCATCATTGACTGAAGACGATTATTAGAACCTGACAGGCTTAACAAAAGATCAGTTTGAAAATTTAGCAGCTTTTGCCACTTCCATTCGTCATTCAAACATCAGATCAGTGCGAGCATGCATAGCTGTACTTCTAACAAAGCTAAGGACAGTTTGCCCAACCATATTCTTGGAACAATATTTTCCTTGAAAAAGTGTCAGGTTCAACGATGTGTTCACAGTGCAAGGAATTCCCCCAGCTGTTCGTCTCTCAAAACGTTGGATTTCATCATATCAGTCATGATGAATTTGCAGATCTTCATACTACTCCTCTGGCTAGAAACATTTTCGGTGGCAATAATGAACTGTCAGCAATTTTAGTTATCGATGGAACATATATTTTCATTCAAAAAAAGTTCTAACTATAAGTTCCAACGCCAGTAGCACAGTTTGCACAATCATCGTCCTTTGGTGAAGCCAATGGTCATCGTTGGAACTGATGGATGTATACTGTCTGTATTAGGCCCATACTTTTCAGATGGTAAGAATAATTATGCAGCAATTAAAAAGCACATGTTCACTTTAAACGCCGAGGGATTGAATGATTGGCTTCAGGAAAATGATTTATGCATAATAGATAGAGGTTTTCGGGATGTGGTGGAGTTTCTTGAGGAACAGGGATTATCAGTACATATGTCAATGTTTTTGAAGAAGGGTGTCAAACAACATTCTACGGAAGATGCAAATGCTAGTCACCTTGTTCTAAAAATTAGATGGATTTGTCGAGAGTGTGAATGGAAGGCTGAGGCAGTGGCAGGTTTTCGACAAAGTTGTTTCTAATCATTACATACCATATATCGGTGAATTAATTAGATTGGTTTCAGCAATATGAAATAAATATCGACCGCCGCTTGCAAGACAAAATTCAAACGATATCAAATTAGCAGAGGCAATGCTTGAAAAGAGTAAACAAGGAAACCATGTCCAAAGTCTGGTAGAACAAGAAGGCTTGCTGAAGAAGAGATCAGTGTATACAGTTGTAGACGGATCGTCTGACCAGCTGAAAGACTTCACTGTACTTACTGAGGAAAAACTGCGTTAAATCACCTGAGACATTTGTGAATTAGAGCAAGCGCCATTATATGCGAAAGAGGACATGAAGAAGAACAACTCATACGAACTGAATGTTTGTAAAATAAAAGAAAACCTTCTAAAGATCAAAATGCAGTCCCGTCACAGGAATAGTAGCACACACACTTTGTTTGTACGGTACAACTTAAATGGAGAAATCACTGGGTGGTATTGCACGTGGAATGTTGGAGCCAGAGTGGTTAGATGTTGTGTCCATGTTCCCAGTGTGCTTTGGTACATAGGGTACATGTATCAAAGGTTACAAGGGCAACAGCGTGATTCAAGTTTTGATTTTTCTAAATCTTTATTATATGTTGGTGATATTCCACAAAGTGATTCTGACTGTAGTTCTGTTATTGACGAGTAGAACACAGTTTTCTGATTGTAACACTCCCCTAATTATTGATAACAAAATGTTAGTTAATTGTTGACGTGACACTGACGTTTTGATTGCTTAGAAACAAATGATACAGATAATTAAATGTTGGTGATATATCTGTAAATGTACAATGTTTTGTAGTTGGCTTTGGAATTCATTTCACTTGTAAGAGAGTTTCTTTTTTTTCTTTACGAATTCAAAGCACGATTGAATATATAAAAAGAATATTGTCTTACGAGTGGATACAACGCATTAGATTTTCTGTTTATTACATTTTCTTTTGTTTTAGAACAAGTTTTTTTTTTCAACTCTTACATGATGGTATAGTAAAACACAACATAACGTCACTATCAGTTAACATGACGTCACAATCAGTTGTTATTTTCACTAGTGAAGATATAAAGTATAATTTTATTTTTATTCAATGGGTAAATCATATCATTTCACTGTTGAAAGTGTAATAAATCAGTTTTGATTAATTTCAAATTCATTTAATGCCATATGTTAGATGTATATATTTACAATATGAACGGCTGCTAAGGGATACTTGTGCAGTAACTAAGGAAATATGAGCATTGAACACGTAAAAAAGTACAATCGTTAATTTTTGTTCAAATACAAGGTGATGGAATTTGAAATTGATAAAATGTTATCATTTCAATTTAAAGATTTGAACTTTCAGTCTTGCATTTGAAATATTTATGGAAATGAACAATTTCATCGTTGATTTGTTCAATGCGTTGTTAAGCAATCAATATTAAAGATATCAAAGTAAATCATGTATTTTTTTTAATCCATACGCAAGTGCACTACTACTGTGATAGAAATGAGTAAATTTGAAAATGGGTCATAAATGCCTCTTGTTTTTTTATTACCGCACAAACTGATTTAATACACAACAGCATATTGTTTCCACATCGCAGTTGTGTTAAGTAGGGCCATAGAAATATGTCAGGAAAAAAGCGTTAATCAACAGATCAATTTGTGACAAATTATGTAAACACAACCCTTTTATACAAAAACAATATGTATATACCATTAAGTGAAGATTGACCTCTTATACATTTTTCACCAGACCGACAGTCTCTACATCAACTCTGTACCACGTGATCAAACAACAAGATAAAAACGTATTGTGTGTGTATAAATCGTTGAATTGGCACGATATCCAGATATCAATGCAAGTTTAAGTTAATATAACTTCAAAGCATATTAATTTCTTAATTTGAAAAGTACTGAGAGCAAGTTTATTGTGACTTGTAACATGTCTAATATTTGTATTGAATATGCAAGATGCAGCGATTTTTGCACATACGAAGTTGAATCTAGCCTGAAAAACATATTTTCTGTTGAAGCCAGAACTTGCTCTCCTAATTTTCCTTTGGCACTGAAGTTCACATGTCACATAAATCAAACATCTTTCACTTAAAAACCTCGGGGTGTCGTGCCAATGATGAAATTTTTATGTACGGAAACCCTGTTTATGCAAATGATTCCATTGTGAAAGTAACTAAACGTGTAGATTAGGGGCGATATCAAGATCACAATATAATATGGATATCACTTTAGCATGTATGCTATATAAAGAAGAAATTGAAACTTTTTCAATATCAAAGAGAATTAATATAACCCATTTGACAGAAACTTTTACGCGATTGCAGTTTACCTTTGACAGCGGTGGTAAATAACGAAACAATATTTTGACATTTCCAACCACAAAAGGACTGTAGATATGTACGTCATGACCTTCGTCATGACGTATTTTTCATTGTGACGTCGTGCAATATGCAGTGCGGTAAAGTATTATTAGTTACACAGTTAGTTAGTGACCTGATACGGAAAAATACATGGTGTGAAAAGAAAACCCGTATCGGGCGAGGCGAAGCCGAGCCCGATACGGGTTTTCTTTTCACACCATGTATTTTTCCGTATCAGGTCACTAACTGACTGTGTAACGAATTTATCACGTCGAAGACCTCTAACTGTATATGTGGGGGTCTATATCATACAACTTAGTCAAATGTCTTTCCTTTTGAAACGGCTGCAAGTCGAACCCGACGATAAATAAAATTACTCGCCCAATACGGATTTTACTCGCATGATACGGTTTTTTTCACGGCGTCATGTGACCAAGATCTGACCAATCAGATTTCAACAATTTTGTCTGAGGCGTGATAAATTTATGTACAGCGCTAGTATTAAAATTTTTATTGGGAAAGCCTTAACTCAACCGCGAAAATGTGGCTTTAAACATGATATTTAGATACATTAACGATGATTCATCTATTGCAATGATCATTTTCACTGATATGTCGATAAGACATACTCCTGTAAACTTCAAATAAAACATCACATACTGTATCCAAGTGAGTAAGTATCCCCTATAAACCGTTCACACCCGCCGTTAGCCATATATCTTGATCAGGTGAACGGAGTTATCCGTAGTCAAAATCAATGTGCCAAGAACGGTTTAAAAATTGGTATGATACACGTCAGATAACATTTGACTCAATGATAGGTTGTATTGGCAACTAGATCTTTATAACGACCATAGATTTTGCGAAATGCTGAATTTAAACGAGACTGTTGAAACCCGTGTACCATCAACTTGTTTGTCATCGATTTAGAAACTGACCATACACAGAACAGGCTCTTGTGTATCGAATCAGTTGAGAGATATAAACATTATATGCAGGTGATGATGGGATATTGCGACATAAATACGGCAAGTTGACGATGAGAAAGCTGAAATCATCCCGTTTGTCAAAAGGTTGACTTGTTTGTTTGCCGTTAATATCTACTTTCAATAAAATATAAAGCTTAAAGCATGTGTGGACGACTCTGTGGTGTCTTTTATTTAGAGTTGTCGTGGATATATGGAATCGACACATGAATTAAAGTTTTTGTTGTTAATACATGAAACGTCGATGTATCTAAATGTCGAATTGCATTGCATGCCACAGCAAGAGATTGTTTCTTCTAATGTAGAAATTTTTGAATAGATTCTGCTTCATAGGATAAAACAGGTCAGCTAAAAAAAGGAGCAAAATTGTTGCCCATGGTAAAATACAACATACTGTAGGACGAACTGCTCACCACGAAGATATTGTCAATGAAGCACTTACTGGATACAGCAATGTATCTTTGTTTGTTAGGGATTGTATATAGTTTAGGAATCTTCATATTCATTTAACCCATTGTTTGGGATCTTAAATGTGTCAAAACTGAAGCATGGGTTTGAAAAATTTAATCTTTTGAAAGGGGAGTTGGAGTATAAATACGATTACCAAAATTGGAATTAATGCCAAGTTCGTATATAATACAGTTGTAATAATGAGTCTTACAAAGAAATAGTGTTACAAGCGATGTCAGCTGCAACCAAAAGTTATTCCTCATATAACCTATCTAATTTTTTCATCACCTCTGGTGTACTAAACACAAGGGGTAGATGGTAGGTACTTCTGTTGTTATATGTCTAATGTGGGATTTTAATATTCGCCTTATACTTTTAATCCATTCTGAAAATGTAGCAAGCCCTATTTCTATTTACTCCATCGTCTGACATATTCTTCGACATAATTCATAATAGGTATGAAATTCTCTCACTAATTGAAAAACCGAGATTATCTGTATTTATGACTTTTAGAATAAGTGATTTGAGGTCCTCATATTTAACTATATTAATATCACTAATAATGACATCCCCAGCTGAACTATAGTTGAAAAAAGATGAAGAATATGTTGGTGGATTACGTAGAAGATGGTCTATATCTAAGTACTGCAAAGTTTGTTTACAATTAGAAAGCTTAAATGCAATAGTAGAAGTATAGTTGTAGGAAATACTATATGTATCTCTATCAAATGTAAATTGATAGTTTCTAAGTATTTCAATATACATGTATCATACTATCCTGATAAAGGACTTTTAACACGCTTGCTACATACATTGATATGTGTACTGTGAATGTCTGCGTCCATGTGCAAACGTATAAAAACAAAAACAAAAATATCCACATTTTCGGCTAAAGTGTCCACACTTTTTCTATTATACTACTCTGCTTCGATATCTTTATTATTTTTTATCAGGATATATAAGACATTGTGTTACAACCAGTCAAATGTGGCACCCGTGTCTTGGGTTTATATAGGAAGTGTATGACAAAAGATCGGAAAAAAAAATTGACGAAATTTCTCTATTGTTTTTTACAGTTATGTCTAATTAAAATGTCACTAGAATTTTAATTTAGGAAATGCAAACTTTGATTATACATACTTGTTATTGAAATCATCATATCGCTATTAGCTTACCAATGCCTCAAAAACGACAAACTTTTATATCAAGCATTGTGTTTCATATTCTTAGATGTATAATGTACAAACTAGAACACATAATGTTTATACAAGAATATTGATATTACAAATCGCATTGTCCTCTAAGAATCAACCAATTTTAGCGCAGCACACAATCCGTTCATATTGAATATGAACGGAACATGAATTTGTTTAAAGCACGCAACTTATTTTCAATTTTCAAGCTATGAAACATTCTATAAATCACAGAATTAAAATGGATTCTTATATGAAAATGCCGTTATATTACGTGGTACACGGGGGAGATTCTGAATTGTTTTGCAATCTTTTCAAACATATCACATTTCTCATTTTTTAAAGAAAATAATCTGACAATAAACTAAACTATAAATGAGGTGATCTAATTTGTGGATCTGAGTTATGAATGGACATGTTATGTTAATTCATTGATCAACAAATGATAGAGGATACTAGATCAGTCTCCTGCCGACTGCGGCTTAAGGAACATTTTTCCCGCAAGGACTTTAAATATAACAGAGCCCCCCCCCCTCAACACCAAGATGCAGCTGGAATTTTAATATAGCAACCTCTCTACAGCCCCAGAAACACTTGGGAACCACCTTTAGGCAAATGTGAACAAAAACTTCTATGTGAGAAGAAAAGATATCTTAGTGTTGCCTTCATCATCAGAGTTATATGTAGTCAAAATAAATGTACCAGGGACGGCCTAACAATTGGTATGATAGAAGTCGGACAACAATTCACCCAGTAATATGTTTGTAGCAACCACTAATGATGTTAAATCCAGTAATGATAAATTTTACATTAACGGATGCATTTATGTTTGCTAATGCAAAAACTTTAATGGTGGTCCATCAGAAAAATAAATCATTCACCAATGAATTTTTTTTTTTCATTGGAGGACAAAGGAATAATCCACCACTTTGTATCAAATAGCAATTATCAGACTCAAGATCAAATTGATTAATTACGTTTGAACATAAGCAGAATAAATTGTTTTCAAACGAAACATACATTCTGCATTTTCAATGTTAAATTTAATACATATTTGTAATGAACACATTCAAATTAATTTCTTTTTCGCATTTGTTTAAGTTTCAGATCGTTTAAACGTTTAAACGATCGGAATATGTGAAATTCGATTATCTCGGTTTTCAGTACTTTTGATGGTCAAGCGTAAAAACAATGATGACACCGTAATCGAAAACAGGAATACAACTCTTAAAGTTTAACCATTGCTTTATTAAATCAATAACAGAGAAAAATGAATTTATTGTATGAATGTGTTTAAAATCACATTACCAGAGAGAGAGAGAGAGAGAGAGAGAGAGAGAGAGAGAGATTGAGATTTTATATTGCTTATAGCTATTATGAGATTGATCATTGTTTGTTATCTTCAACTTTCATGTTTTTATTCATATAGAAAACATGTGTATACATTGTTACTTTCATTTTTATATGTATGCTGATTTCAAGGAGCTTTAACCATATAAGGTAAGTATGCTATTCATTTGTTGTAAATATTCATATAAGGTATGTTCGATTTGTCAGGTAAACAAAAACATACGTTAAACATATTCATAAAACAATGTATGACATACATACTCGAATATAGAACACATGTTCTCACGCGTACATGTGTCATATTTGTTTTTACAATATGTATAGTATGTGGTTAAAATGCAGGTGTGATTTGCAATGCATGTCTCCGGTATGTGAAATGTATGTATTATTTGAGAACAGAGACATTTTATGATTTAGATATATTCTCAATAGCCTGCAGTGCATTATCTATATCAATGTTATTCATGAGATGATATATAACCACTCATTTCATAGTTTTTAAAGGGAATCGTGAATACGTGTATTATATAAATATTGCATGTATTTAAGGGTAACATTGAAAATTTTCTCGAGGGGTGAAAATTTCAATGTTACCCTCAACTACATGCAATATTTCTTTTATTATACTGAATGTTATGTAAACTTGAAAGCAGAAAAACTGACGTCTGTTGACATTTGCTGCAGGATGAAGATAACGAACAGCGATCAATCTCATAACTCCTATAAGCAATACAAAATAGATAGTTGGGAAAACACGGACCCCTGGACACATCAGAGGTGGGATCAGGTGCATAGGAGGAGTAAGCATCCCCTGTTGACCGGTCACACCCGCCGTGATCCCCATATCCTGATCAGGTAAACGGAGTTATCCGCAGTCAAAATCAATGTGCCAAGAACCGCTTAACAATCGATATGAAAGACGTCAGACAGCATTTGACCCAATGCGAGGTTGTATTGACGAACTAGATCGTTATAACGACAATAGAATTTGCAAAATGCTGACTTCAATCGAGACTGATGAAATCCATGTACCATCAACTTATTTGTCAGTAGCTTACCTTGATTTAAAAACTGATTATACCCAGAACAAGCTATTGCGTATCGAATTAGTTGAGATATATAAACACCATATGCAGGTGATAATGGATATTGCTACATAAATACGGGAAGTTGACGATGGAGAAGCTGATATCATCCCGTTTGTCATATAGTTGAGTTGTCAGTTTGTTGATCAATCACTGTTGTGCGATATTTCGTATTTCGATACGGGTACTAGCGCTTATTACAAACGCTCAAACGGCGTCGTCTAGCAATCTATGGTGAACCGTACGCGCATAAATTTGACGCATGTGATATTTTTTTTTATAATATCACCCTTTGTCAAGTACTGTTACCCGTTGCTAAATAACATCACCCTGGGTCGCGCGTTTTCTGTTCTTAGAGCATAACAATATGTTTTTTTTTCAAATGCTTCTCGACCAATCAGGTTCGAGTATTTTTCATGAAAGTATAATACAAAGAAATATCATATATTTAATGTTATTTACAGTATGTCATGAAACAGGAAATAATATTTTAAAGTTTTTATAATTTCCATTACTCTCTGTTGTATTGTAAATAATTGGCATCTATATCAAAATACTTACAGTGTATGTAGATTTGCCAACTCCTCAAAGATTCCAGTTTGTAACGTTGCTATGTTATTGCCGCCCAGATATATGCATGAGAAAGATTTTCTGATTAATTTTAATTGATGAACACTACAGTATTATAGGATTGACTGTATAATTTTTTTTGTTCATCGAGAAATGAATCTAAAAACTGCATAAAAATTTTGCGATGCGGTTTTTAGATTCATTTCTCGATGAGCAAAAAAAAAAAAAAAAAAATTCCACTGTCAATGCTTATAATTCAATTCTAAACACAAATAATGTATATTTAAGCTAAATTTATTGCAAATAACAAGAATTAACAAGCAACAAACAAGTACATGTTATTAACATGCGGGGTGAATTTATTTAGGACTTGTTGATTTCAACACGTTGACTACTCTAGCTCCGGATGTACATTACCATTGATCAAACAATTGTAAAAAACAAAATTGTTGATAAATGATTTGGATGATAATTTTGTATTTTGTTCTTTGAACATTGATTGCTGAGGCAGGTATGTGCTCTGGTCGTCCGGAACACAGCTGGGCCCTGCACCGCCATTGCTCGGTGACGCCAAGTTGGACAATGTTTTGCTGATTGCGATGTTTTGGTTGCCTGTGTATTTTCTGGCATAACTACGGATTTATCCTTCGTTTCTATGCCCGCTCATGAATATGATATGACGGAGTTCTACCCCTGCGTCGTCAATTGTCTGTATGCTTTTAGCTCTGAGGCAGTGTGTCGTGTACCTTTGTTTACATTTTGCATTCCTAGATATGTCGCGCATAAATTTTGAAAACGGGTATTTTTTCACTGGTTTTTCTGAATACCAGATATCCTCGTTGAGATTATTAATCGCTTCTTTTGTGCAGTGATTGAACAAAGCATTTGCGTTTGGGTCTGTTTTGCTAATGAGAAGTTTTAATGGTGCGACTGGTGTTGGTGGCACACATTCTCTTATCATGGTTTGCTTCTTCGTTTGTTAACCCTCCTTAGATTGTTTTTTGTTTCGTTTCGTGGGACAGGACAGCATATTTGCGTTGATGTTGATCTTTAAGAAATTCAAATGAATTTGGTTTCAGCTGTTCGTGAAACTTGATACCGCAGGATTATTGGATTTTCGGCAGAGTAGAGATACTCACTGATTTTGATCAAATCTTCAGGTGTAATGACATCCTTGTTTTGTTGGTTTAGAAATTGCACACTATGTTGCAGTTTCTCATTTGAAGTGTCGTTTGCACTTTTAAATTCTTTATCTTTTACAATGTTCATGTCTCTCTCCGAATCGGCAAGATGTCTGTTAATCGCTGGTTGAATGTTTTTCATGGTATTCTTGTGATATTCAGTATTTTCTGTTGTTATACTTGCAATTTTTGGACGAACTTCAGCATAAAAGTTGCATCATTTGGAGTTGAGGTCGGCAGCTTCAATTGTGAAAAAATCAATTTCAACATCTTTTCTGAATTCCATTCTAAAAAAAAAATAAAATACGTAAAATTAATTTTTTTTTTTTTAAATTATTAAAAAAAATTCTTGATTTTCAAATTTCTATTTTGTTAAGACCCCCCCCCCCTCCCCACTTCCACTTAGCTACGTTTTTTTAAAATATTTTAAGTAAGGTTTCTTTCAAACCGATATGATATATTTGATTATTCAAAATACACAAAATATAAATTCGCGCCGGTAAGTGAGAAATTTTCCCAGTTTACTTTCGGAAGGTCGGTGGTCTCTTCCCAGGTACATTGTGTCTGGGTTCTCTCTTTCACCAATAAAAACTCGGCGCCACCATATAACTGAAAAATTGTTGAGTGTGACGGAAAACATCAATCAATCAATCAATTAATCAAAATCTAAATTTTACCAATGTTCAAGCTAAAGGGATCATTGTATTTGTAAATAAAAAAATAATGAATTACGTACCTTGTATGATTTTAACACCCCATTTTGTGTTACGTTTTGTTGAATCTGTTTTCCGGCTGTCCCGAAACATTTTAATATCCTCCTCGGTAGCTGTTTTGAACCTTTCTATAGAAGTGTTCCCAGAATTTACCTCATCAAGTGTTCTTTTCATTTTAGCAATTGATTTTTCGGAATTTTTGGACGAACCAGCATGGTTGGTTGCGAATAAGGGGTCAATCATCTCTTCATTAAAGAATTCGTTGTCAATATTTTGTAGAAAATCTGAATTTTTCACGTTTTTTTTTTTCCATATTAAGTTCTACTTTAAAATCTCCGTGTAGGTCATCCGATCCCATCGAGCAAACAATTATTTTTTTAGCAGACGTTTATGTATACATGTATTTCATTTATTGAGCATTTGCCAATTTGTTTTAGTTATCTTTCTTTGTTTTGGGAGTTATCGTTCTTGATATAAATTTCATTATCTAGATTAAATTTGCCTTTAATTAGAAGATTTAAGAAAATAGATTTAACAAATTTACTCAATAAATAAAATTATAAAAAAATCATTATAATTAATTTGTTAAAATATCAAATTTGTACAGTTTTTGACAAAAATTTTTAAAAACTACTAAGGCTAATGCAAATTTTATATGCTACTCATTCATATGCTTTGTTTTTGTACGGTATATATTTTACTCGATAATGGAAAACACTGTATCTCTATCCTATCTTGCTGTAACCTGATTGGTTTTATTTTTACCAAACATTTTTGCTTTAGCATGATATTGGGCTCCAATTTTAGTATAAATTGGAAAACATTGGAAATTTATCGATTTTCATGCATTTGTATTGAGTTGTTTTTACGATGAGCAAGAACCTAAACCACGACTATATCTAGACAATATGGTTGTCTGAATACATAATAATTGTCTTAATAAAACTTTTCTTGGTTTGCTATCTTCCTCATATTAATAATTAATAGAATAGTTGTTCATGTGTAAACAATTTTAAACTCAAAACCGTAAACGGACCGGATTCATCGATACGAGTTTTTCCAGACAACTCACGAGAGACGTTTTTCTTCCAGAATTTCAGAGTTATTAGGTAAAAAATTGCAGATTGTTTCCTAAAAACTGTATATAACGACTTGACTCTATTTAAATATATGATCAACTATATTTCAGTCCCGTTTTTGCTCTAGATAGGCCTACACCGTAGATTTCGTCTATAAGTAGAACTAAGTAATTACGTGTTTTAGCTTAGGGAATAGCTATTTTGAGGTTTTGTCAAGAATGACCAGCCCCCATTTTCACCAAACGTTAGAAGAAATGCTGCGGAAAGGTTGTGAAATAAACCATATAAAGCTCACAGAGCACTGTAAGGATCGACAACTCTGTATGAGAGATTGGTATCCGTGCGTCTACCAAACATACAGATTCCTACGAGAATCCCTTCGTACTGCGGCGGATTTTCTGGCGATATAATGATCATCGTTCCACACCCCACGATGACTCAACATAGTCCAGAATTTCTTATAAAGTTTTTTTCTGTTAGATTTATTTTTTCTGGACGGCACACCGGGATTTTCTGGCCACCAAAGTTGTCTGTGCGACTCGTCCATAACGCACGGCCTACAGCAACAGTGGGACATTCAGCTCTTCCAGCATTTCCCTCAATAGCTTGTCCAGGCGAAGAGGGTACTTCCTCAGATATAACTTCTTCTTCCTCGGCATCCCAATCCCAACCATTGTATGCAAAAAGGGCCCTTACAGCGGATAATTTCTCTTCTGATAGAGTTGCGGTTACTTTTGTTGCCATGTTTCGTCGTAAAATGACGCTGATAAAATTTCAACTGAATATAAACGGAATTTTAATGACGTATTTACGCATAATTACAATTTTGATAATAATATATAAACACGACATTTCCAATGAGAGTCGGTACAGTCTCTTGAGCATAAATTCCATGTTCATGTAAATTATGTTCTAACCATCCATAATTTTCTATCGCACCTCTTCCTAAACACAACCCATCATAATTTATTATAATTGATGTAATTATATGTAAGATTTTCTACTCAATACATTATATTTTGTGACTATAGATGTAATACAAAGCCATAATTTTCTTATCAAAACTTTCTCTATTGAGCTGGCATACTACGCGGTAAACATCAAAAGATTTCACGGACGCCTCGATCGAGAGACGAGGTGGACAATGTATACACACGGATTAGTAACTAAATGTCCATCAATTTCTAGCATCCAATCTGAAGCTAAATTTCTCCTGATTGACAGGGGTTTACAGACCAGGTAAAATTGAAGACGGTGCTTATTTCCTCGGTCTTTAAACATTCAATGTCTTCAAAATAAAGAACCAGATCCGCCACTGTTTTC